>NW_027190067.1:0-57745 GCF_040958095.1 Procambarus clarkii
ACCCTGTCAACACTGTTGACGAGTTCACTGCAACTCACCCTGTCAGCACTGCTGACGAACTCACTGTAGCTCACATGTTCACGAGTTTAATATAACTCGACTGTAATGAGCTCAATACTGCTCACAATGTTAATTCGAGTACATTTTTGCTCACAATTAGCTAGTCCCTTACTTAGGTAGGTTAGAAATTCAAAACCATTTATTTAGGTAGGCTTAGGGACTTTAGTTAGTGTCAACTGAGTACTAGCCTAATCTGTACTCACCATTAATTACAGTTGACTATACCTATAGAGACTGATTTAATGAAACTCAGTTTCATGTAAAGGTGATTTCGTATTAACCAGTTTACAGTGTCAAGCCTATGAGCTACCATTTAATTAGCTCATGTCAGAATGACTAGGCTACTAATCTCACTGTCGACTCAGAATTTTCTTGATTTTAAGAATAAACTTTTCAGTTCTCTACCTTTCTATTATTTTAGCTAGTTAGCAAATTAGTTGTACCATCAGCAGCATGACTACTGCACGGCAGTGCACATTTAATTCAATCTCCTATTTGAATTTGAGGTGATCGTGATGCTGCGTGATGTTATTGTCTAGTAATCAATAGTTACAAGTCACAGCGACCCTAGACAGTGACCTTACTGTGGTGTCATAGTCTCCATGATCTTAAATGACTAATAATACTTTACTGTATAATCATACAATAGTGTTATCAGTTCTTAGGAACTTATTCTGAGTTTACCTATGATTCAGCAGCTACGTAATACACCATTACATGTCACTGCGACCCTAGTTGTTGAGTTTATTGTGAGCTTTAGAGTGTTCCTGATTACCGATAACTTAATCATTTAATGTTCTTATTTTCATGCATGTTTCCACTAAGGGAAACTGCAAGCCTATTACAACTCTGAACAAGAGTAATTTCTTTCACATCCACTGAGAAAACTGTGATGATGCTACGATGTGATATCACGTAACGAAACATTACACGTCACTATGACCCAGGATATCGCATCACCGTAGATTCTGTTAGTTTAAATTGGGAGAGTTGAATTCTATAAATATTGTGTAGGCTACAAACAACATGTTTAATTGACATGTAAATAGCAAGACTCAAGTTCTTGTAAGTCCTTGATAAATCCGGGACGTCGTTATGTGTGTACTAACATACTAACATATTAACATACTAATGTATTAATCTTAATACCACTTCGGGATAGGTCAGTACAACACAGTACACTGCGACCCTAGAATCCTCCCCCGGAGTTATGTTGGATATTTCCAACACCGAATACATTGTTGTATTCTCATTACTTATTACTAACCATACTAAATATTGTAGTAAGTAAAATTAACAACTCGTAGAATTCTCATGTACTAATAATTCATCTGTGCATTAGGCTAGAATTCTCACGTCACCTGACGTCAGTATTGCGTCAGATTTCCTACAGTAAACACATTATATCCAATTTGTGTGAGAATTAAATACGATTCTCCATAATTAAAGCATTCTGTATGACAACTGATTGCAGACGTATTGTTCTCTAATAAAAGCCGAATAGAGCGTTAGAATCATAGCGCTACCTCGCGATAGAGTTAACGTCATCAATGAATGCCATGGGGAGACATTAATTCCTCTCCTTTATATATTTACTATTCTTAAATAGTTAAATAATAATATTTCGTTCCTCTAAATAATAAACCTGTCCAGTCTTTAAAGTTTCAAGCGCGAATGCGAGAAATATTAATGTTCGAGACAATAATTGTGTTATGAACGTCGACTCGGCGTGGGTGGAGGGACGCCATCCCCCTCAGTACGCGGACACGTGCAGAGCCGAAAGGAGGCAGAACTGTGCTTACCGTACTCATAAAAGACGCCATTGCCCAGCAAATCGGGCAGGTGTTATCCATCCTCAGATGAAAGCCGCCACTGTGAGGCGTGAACGACCTTGCAGATAAATTTTCAACTAGTGCTGGTGTTAAATGAGGGACCCCTAGACTTGGTTCCTGACGACACGTGATCAGCCAGCTTGAAACGCATCACAATCCAGGATAGGTTCACCGGAGCCTGGGATGCGAAATTACGGCAATCTTAATACTTATACAGTGCCCAGCTAGTACCCTTTATTTGATGCATCATTTACAGGTCTAATAATAGCGGGGTGATTGTTCGTCAAGCAGCGGGATAACACCTAATAACAGGTGATTAGAATTCCATCTGTAGATATTAATAATTTTGAATATGAATTGAGTAGTTAAATCAATTGCTACTGGTAGTTATTTATCTTGCAGCTCGAGAGAAGAATTCCTCATGCTGTCTTCTCCATGTTGAACCGTACCATTCGTCAGTGTACCAGATTTGGAGATTAAGAGGACTTCCATGGTTATCTAAAGGAATCTGCTACAAGCTAAGGCTTATTTCTTTTTTATCCATTTCCTTGCAATTTGATGTATTCAGAATGTTTGATATTAATGTGTGATTACTGTAATTCATTACTATGCTCATATTCATGTTCTTCTTTATGTGAATGATATTATATTCAGCATTATTTATAGGATTAGATATTATTAATTGAATTAGTGAACGAACCACACTGATTCCTGGACGTACTTACCTCCAGTAATAACCCCCAATGTAGGTGTTTGAGGTTTGTTTCTTTAATAATACAGCCCATTAATTATTCTTATGATCATACTTTCTAGTTATATCCAAGTCACTGGTTTTCTCTAGAATTTTATCTAATGATCTGAAATTCTCAGTTTCCCACTTTACTTTAAAAGCGGGTGGTCCTTCTAATTAATTACTACTTTAATTATTAATTAATCAGAATCAAGCCCAAATATCCCACAAGTGGTACTGGAGGTGGTGATGGTTGGGATGAGAGTGGTACTGGAGGTGGTGTAGCTGGGATGAGAGTGGTACTGGAGGTGGTGTTAGCTGGGGTAAGAGTGGTATTGGAGGTGGTGTTAGCTGGGGTGAGAGTGGTACTGGAGGTGGTGATGGTTGGGATGAGAGTGGTACTGGAGGTGGTGATGGTGGGATGAGAGTGGTACTGGAGGTGGTGTTAGCTGGGGTAAGAGTGGTACTGGAGGTGGTGTTAGCTGGGGTGAGAGTGGTACTGGAGGTGGTGATGGTTGGGATGAGAGTGGTACTGGAGGTGGTGTTAGCTGGGGTAAGAGTGGTACTGGAGGTGGTGTTAGCTGGGGTAAGAGTGGTACTGGTGGTGGTGTTAGCTTGGGTGAGAGTGGTAGGAGGTGGTGATGGTTGGGATGAGAGTGGTACTGGAGGTGGTGTTAGCTGGGGTAAGAGTGGTACTGGAGGTGGTGATGGTTTGGGGTGAGAGTGGTACTGGAGGTGGTGATGGTTGGGATGAGATGTTACTGGAGGTGGTGATGGTTGGGATGAGAGTGGTACTGGAGGTGGTGATGGTTGGGATGAGAGTGGTACTGGAGGTGGTGATGGTTGGGATGAGAGTGGTACTGGAGGTGGTGATGGTTGGGATGAGAGTGGTACTGGAGGTGGTGTTAGCTGGGGTGAGAGTGGTACTGGAGGTGGTGTAGCTGGGATGAGAGTGGTACTGGAGGTGGTGTTAGCTGGGATGAGAGTGGTACTGGAGGTGGTGTTAGCTGGGATGAGAGTGGTATACTGGAGGTGGTGTTAGCTGGGATGAGAGTGGTACTGGAGGTGGTGATGGTTGGATGGAGTGGTACTGGGGTACTGGAGGTGGTGTTAGCTGGGATGAGAGTGGTACTGGAGGTGGTGATGGTTGGGACGAGAGTGGTACTGGAGGGTGGTGTTAGCTGGGGTGAGAGTGTAATGGTATATGCACACCATAGCCCCTTACCCCCTTTCCCCTTCCCCTTTGCTCTTCCCCCTTTCTCTTCTCCTTCCTCTTCCCTTCCCTTCTCTCGCTTGCCTACCCTCCCTTGGGTCATTTGTCTTTTGTCCCGGGGGGGGGGGGGGTGTCATAAACAGCTTGAAGCCACTTGCTCCCCTCTCTTTCCTGTCCTCCGGGCCAGTGACGAATTTGGGTATATTACCCCAGGGATAATAAACTTGGGATCTCAAGTTACACGTGGGTGCCCAGCAAGGAAAGTCGTTGTGTCTTCCCAGTTTTTGGAGTTTCTGTCAAGAGGAATTGACCCTTATGGTTAAGCCTGATCCGGATTGGTTAAAGACATGTAGGCCTGGGAGGCGGGGCCTCACAGGGTAGTGCCTGCCCATGCCATTGGTCCGGTTTCTAGAGCACCTAGTCATAGTAAAATCCATTGGCCATAGCTTGGGATAGCCGGAGTTAATGTGGGCTAGGAACTAGGGGGTGGAGCCTGTTCCACTGGTGAGCGTATTCAATAAAGAAAAGTTTAGTGTGTCTGGGGACCTCGGCTGAGGTACATACAAGTCAACTGACTGTGGGCAGCCAATCAACATCCTTTGGCAAGCTGCAGTATTAAGGTATAGTGCACTTGAGTGTAACACTGGTATTACAGGCCGTGCCTATAGGAGATTTTAATTTTATTAGAGTAGGCTATGTTTCAATTTTGATTCAAATATGCTGGTTCCAATAAATAAAAAATATTAAACGTATTTTTTGTTTAGTTATCTGTTCCCTTTATTAATGACTGTGTTATTCATTCTTGTGATTCTCATTTGCTGTGCTAGAAATTCCTTTGTGTTCTCCATCTTATGAATAGTAAAGTCGCTCTAGAATCTCCCGTTCAGTTCCGTAAGACTACAGGTTTAATCCATTAAGAGTCATTTACTTTGAGTTCCCTGGTTATTGAGTCCCTTCCTTCCTAGGGTCTCAATAATTTTAGACTCATTCATTTATGTTTGGAAGGTGGTGGCAGTTTAATGTTTTATAGTTTATAATTAGTAATAAATTAAAACCCTATCCTTCGTTATGTCCTCCTCATTTAATATTCAGTTTATATTCGTGGCCGTCCAGTGAGGGGTCATACTGGACTGTAACAGAGTTAAGCTGGGGTATTGAGCGAAGAGAGAGCCGTTCACAGAGTACAGAGAAGGGTTACCATTGAAAGGTTCAGGGTGATAATAAAAGGGACATTGAGGGTTATTACAAGAGTGGTACTGGAGGTGTGTTAGCTGGGGTGAGAGTGGTACTGGAGGTGGTGTTAGCTGGGATGAGAGTGGTACTGGAGGTGGTGTTAGGGATGAGGGTGGTACTGGAAGTGGTGATAAGGGGATGATAATGGTACTGGAGGTGGAGATGGTTGGCATGAGAGTTATGTGAGGGGATGGTTCACCAGCTCACTTACAATAGTGCTCTTATGCCTGTGGAGGCCTGTACACTTGCTAAGTGCACTTGTTAAGTGCGCGGACCTAAGTTTGGAAACCATTACCCGAAAATCTTGTGTTTGGACTCATGGGAGAGCCCCAGTCATCAGCATTCCAGAAATGTTACCCCTGGTCGGTCTGTGGACAGAGATATAACAATAGCATCTTTTCACTGTAAGCTTGGAGGGACTTAAGATTTGCGCGGGAATTGGGAGGCCTGGGACAGCGTGGGCGAGCGTGGGCCTCCCGCTAGCTCCAGCATTGTCGTCATGGCAACGGCAGGCGTCCATCTTGAGCCGCCATGTTGGTCGGCCATTTTGGAGTGCCCTAGGGCCATGGTACACCGTCTCTGATTGGTTGAGAGGGGTAGGCTGCTGTGTGCCTCTCTCTGATTGGTTCTTTGAGGCAGAGCCCGGGAAGCCGGTGTTCCTGCCCCAAGACATCATTCTGCTCCAGTCCACCACCCCAGCCTGACGTCTCTCTCTTGCCCATTCGACCAAATTGGGTAAGACGACGTCGTGGTAACTGTCGTCTCAGCTCCCTCACTGCCGCCCCCACCAAGACCACCAGCTGCACAGACAGAATCCAGCTGGAATCCTCGTTGAGGGGTAGATAGATAGGGAACGAGTGAGAGAAATCTTGGATCGTGGGTAATTTGCATACGAGGAGCAACAGACTCGGGGTCCCCACTCCAGTGATTATAGACGTTCTAATTCCTGCTAGTGCTTTGTAGCAGTCGAGGGGAACGGGGAAATTCGTGCAAGTGTTCAGGGGGCAGTTTTCTCATAGAAATTCGTGGAAATCTCAAGTCAGTGTTTTGGAGCCAAAGTGATGGGAGTACTACGCTTGCTCGGGAGGGGGTAGGCTGCCACAGCCTACAACCGCCACCTAGCGCGCCGCCACTACACCACCTACCGCCACTAGCGCGCCGCCACCTACACCACCTAGCGCGCCGCCACCTACACCACCTACCTCCACCTAGCGCGCCGCCACCTACACCACCTACCGCCACCTAGCGCGCCGCCACCTACACCACCTACTGCCACCTAGCGTGCCGCCACCACACCACCTAGCGCGCCGCCACCTACACCACCTAGCGCGCCGCCATACACCACCTACCGCCACCTAGCGCGCCGCCACCTAACCACCTACAGCCACCTAGCGCGCCGCCACCTACACCACCTAGCGCGCCGCCACCTAACGCCACCTAGCGCGCCGCCACCTACACCACCCCACCGTCACCTAGCGCGCCGCCACCTACACCACACCGCCACCTAGCGCGCCGCCACCTACACCACCTACCGCCACCTAGCGCGCCGCCACCTACACCACCTACTGCCACCTAGCGCGCCGCCACCTACCGCCACCTAGCGCGCCGCCACCTACACCACCCACCGCCACCTAGCGCGCCGCCACCTACACCACCTACTGCCACCTAGCGCGCCGCCACCTACCGCCACCTAGCGCGCCGCCACCTACACCACCCACGCCACCTAGCGCGCGCCACCTACACAACCCACCGCCACCTAGCGCCGCCACCTACACCACCTACCGCCACCTAGCGCGCCGCCACCTACACCACCTACCGCCACCTAGCGCGCCGCCACCTACACCACCTACCGCCACCTAGCGCGCCGCCACCTACACCACCTACCACCACTAGCGCTCCCCACCTACACCACTACCGCCACCTAGCGCGCCGCCACTACACCACCTATCGCCACCTAGCGCGCCGCCACCTACACCACCTACCACCACCTACCGCGCCGCCACCTACACCACCTACGCCACTAGCTCGCCGCCACCTACACCACCTACCGCCACCTAGCGCGCCGCCACCTACACCACCTACCGCCACCTAGCGCGACGCCACCTACACCACCTACCGCCACCTAGCTCGCCGCCACCTACACCACCTACCGCCACCTAGCGCGCCGCCACTACACCACCTACCGCCACCTAGCGCGCCGCCACCTACACCACCTACCGCCACCTAGAGCGCGCCACCTACACCACCTACCGCCACCTAGCGCGCGCCACCTACACCACCTACCGCCACCTAGCGCGCCACCACTACACCACCTACCGCCACCTAGCGCGCCGCCACCTACACCACCTACCGCCACCTAGCGCGCCGCCACCTACACCACCTACCGCCACCTAGCGCGCCGCCACCTACACCACCTACACCACCTACCGCCAACCAGCTCGCCGCCACCTACACCACCTACCGCCACCTAGCGCGCCGCCACCTACACCACCTACCGCCACTTAGCGCGCCGCCACCTACACCACCTACTGCCACCTAGCGCGCCGCCATCTACACCACCTACCACCACCTAGCGCGCCGCCACCTACACCACCTACTGCTACCTAGCGCGCCGCCACCTACACCACCTACTGCCACCTAGCGCGCCGCCACCTACACCACCTACTGCCACCTAGCGCGCCGCCACCTACCGCCACTAGCGCGCCGCCACCTACACCACCTACCGCCACCTAGCTCGCCGCCACCTACACCACCTACCGCCACCTAGCGCGCCGCTACCTACACCACCTACCGCACCTAGCGCACCGCCCCCTACACCACCTACCGCCACCTAGCGCGCCTCCACCTACACCACCTACACCACCTTGCGCGCCGCCACCTACACCACCTACCGCCACCTAGCGCGCCGCCACCTACACCATCTACCGCCACCTAGCGCGCCGCCACCTACACCACCTACCGCCACCTACACCACCTACCGCCACCTAGCGCGCCGCCACCTACACACTACCGCCACCTAGCGCGCCGTCACCTACACCACCTACGCCACGTAGCGCGCCGCCACCTACACCACCTACTGCCACCTAGCGCCCGCCACCTACACCACCTACCGCCACCTAGCGCGCCGCCACCTACACGACCTACCGCCACCTAGCGCGCCGCCACCTACACCACCTACCACCACCTAGCGCGCCGTCACCTACACCACCTACCGCCACTAGCGCGCCGTCATCTACATCACCTACCACCACCTAGCGCGCCGCCACCTACACCACCTACCGCCACCTAGCGCGCCGCCACTACACCACCTAGCGCGCCGCCACCTACACCACCTACCCCCACCTAGCGCGCCGCAACCTACACCACCTACCGCCACCTAGCTCACCGCCACCTACACCACCTGCCGCCACTAGCACGCCGCCACCTACACCACCTACCGCCACCTAGCGCGCCGCCACCTACACCACCTAGCGCGCCGCCACCTACACCACCTACCGCCACCTAGCGCGCGCCACCTACACCACCTAACGCCACCTAGCGTGCCGCCACCTACACCACCTACCGCCACCTAGCGCGCCGCCACATACACCACCTACCGCCACCTAGCGCGCCGTCACCTACACCACCTACCGCCACCTAGCGCGCCGCCACCTACACCACCTACCGCCACCTAGCGCGCCGCCACTACACCACCTACCGCCACCTACCGTGCCGCCACCTACACCACTTAGCGCGCCGCCACCTACACCACTACCGCCACCTACACCACCTACCGCACCTAGCGCGCCGCCACCTACACCACCTACCGCCTCCTAGCGCGCCGCCACCTACACCACCTACCGCCACTTAGCGCGCCGCCACCTAGCGCGCCGCCACCTACACCACCTACCGCCACCTAGCGCACCGCCACCTACACCACCTACCACCACCTAGCGCCGCCCACCTACACCACCTAGCGCGCCGCCACCTACACCACCTACCGCCACCTAGCTCGCCGCCACCTATACCACCTACCGCCACCGAGCGCGCCGCCACCTAACCACTTACCGCCACCTAGCGCGCCGCCACCTACACCACCTACTGCCACCTAGCGCGCCGCCACCTACACCACTACTGCCACCTACACCACCTACCGCCACCTAGCGCGCCGCCACCTACACCACCTACCGCCACCTAGCTCGCCGCCACCTATACCACCTACCGCCACATAGCGCGCCGCCACCTACACCACTTACCGCCACCTAGCGCGCCGCCACCTACACCACCTACTGCCACCTAGCGCGCCGCCACCTACACCACCTACTGCCACCTAGCGCGCCGCCACCTACACCACCTACTGCACCTACACCACTACCGCCACCTAGCGCGCCGCCACTTAGCGCGCCGCCACCTACACCACTACCGCGCCTAGCGCACCGCCACCTACACCTCCTACCGCGCCGCCACCTACACCACCTTCCGCCACCTAGCGCGCCCACCTACACCACCTACCACCACCTAGCGCGCCGCCACCTACACCTACCGCCACCTAGCGCACCGTCACCTACACCACCTACCGCCACCTAGCTCGCCGCCACCTACACCACCTACTGCCACCTAGCGCGCCGCCACCTACACCACCTACCGCCACCTAGCGCGCCGCCACTACACCACCTACACCACCTACCGCCACCTAGCGCGCCGCCACCTCCACCACCTACCACCACCTAGCGCGCCGCTACCTACACCACCTAGCGCGCCGCCACCTACACCACCTACCGCCACCTAGCGCGCCGCAACCTACACCACCTACCGCCACCTAGCGCGCCGCCACCTACACCACCTAGCGCGCCGCCACCTAGCGCGCCGCAACCTACACCACCTGCCGCCACCTACACCACCTACCGCCACCTAGCGCGCCGCCACCTACACCACCTATGCCACCTAGCGCGCCGCCACCTACACCACCTAGCGCGCCGCAACCTACTCCACCTACCGCCACCTAGCGCGCCGCCATCTACACCACCTACCGCCACCTAGCGCGCCGCCACCTACACCACCTACCGCCACCTAGCGCGCCACCACCTACACCACCTACCGCCACCTAGCGCGCCGTCACCTACACCACCTACCGCCACCTAGCGCGCCGCCACCTACACCACTACCGCCACCTAGCGCGCCGCCACCTACACCACCTAGCGCGCCGCCACCTACACCACCTACCGCGACCTAGCGCGCCGCCCTACCGCCACCTAGCGCGCCGCCACCTACACCACCTACCGCCACCTAGCGCGCCGCCACCTACCGCCACTTAGCGCGCTGCCACCTAGCGCGCCGCCACCTACACCACCTACCGCCACCTAGCGCGCCGCCACCTACACCACTACCGCACCTAGCGCGCCGCCACCTACACCACCTACGCCACTTAGCGCGCCGCCACCTACGCCACCTAGCGCGCCGCCACCTACACCACCTACAGCCACCTAGCTCGCCGCCACCTATACCACCTACCGCCACCTAGCGCGCCGCCACCTACACCACTTACCGCCACCTAGCGCGCCGCCACCTACACCACCTACTGCCACCAAGCGCGCCGCCACCTACACCACCTACTGCCACTAGCGCGCGCCACCTACACCACCTACCGGCACCTAGCGCGCCGCCACCTACACCACCTACCGCCACCTAGCGGGCCGCCACCTAGCGCGCCGCCACCTACACCACCTACCGCCACCTTGCGCCGCCACCTACACCACCTACCGCCACCTAGCGCGCCGCCACCTACACCTCCTACCGCGCCGCCACCTACACCACCTACCGCCACCTAGCGCGCCGCACCTACACCACCTACCACCACCTAGCGCGCCGCCACCTACACCACCTACCGCCACCTAGCGCGCCGTGACCTACACCACCTACCGCCACTAGCGCGCCGCCACCTACACCACTACCGCCACCTAGCGTGCCGCCACCTACACCACCTACCGCCACCTAGCGCCGCCACCTACACACCTACACACCTACCGCCACCTAGCGCCGCCACCTACACCACCTACCACCACTAGCGCGCCGCCACCTACACCACCTACCGCCACCTAGCGCGTCGTCACCTACACCACCTACCGCCACCTCGCGCGCCGCCACCTACACCACCTAACACCACCTAGCGCGCGCCACCTACACCACCTACTGCCACCTAGCGCGCCGCCACCTACACCACCTACCGCCACCTAGCGCGCCGCCACCTACACCACCTACCGCCACCTAGCGCGCCGCCACCTACACCACCTACCGCCACCTAGCGCGCCGCCACCTACACCACCTAGCGCGCCGCAACCTACTCCACCTACCGCCACCTAGCGCGCCGCCATCTACACCACCTACCGCCACCTAGCGCGCCGCCACCTACACCACCTACGCCACCTAGCGCGCCACCACCTACACCACCTACCGCCACCTAGCGCGCCGTCACCTACACCACCTACCGCCACCTAGCGCGCCGCCACCTACACCACCTACCGCCACCTACGCGCGCCACCTACACCACCTAGCGCGCCGCCACCTACACACCTACCGCGACTAGCGCGCCGCCACCTACCGCCACCTAGCGCGCCGCCACCTACACCACCTACCGCCACCTAGCGCGCCGCCACCTACCGCCACTTAGCGCGCTGCCACCTAGCGCGCCGCCACCTACACACCTACCGCCACCTAGCGCGCCGCCACCTACACCACCTACCGCCACCTAGCGCGCCGCCAACACCACCTACCGCCACTTAGCGCGCCGCCACCTACCACCTAGCGCGCCGCCACCTACACCACCTACAGCCACCTAGCTCGCCGCCACCTATACCACCTACCGCCACCTAGCGCGCCGCCACCTACACCACTTACCGCCACCTAGCGCGCGCCACCTACACCACCTACTGCCACCAAGCGCGCCGCCACCTACACCACCTACTGCCACCTAGCCGCGCCGCCACCTACACCACTACCGGCACCTAGCGCGCCGCCACCTACACCACCTACCGCCACCTAGCGGCCGCCACCTAGCGCGCCGCCACCTACACCACCTACCGCCACCTTGCGCGCCGCCACTACACCACCTACCGCCACTAGCGCGCCGCCACCTACACTTCCTACGCGCCGCCACCTACACCACCTACCGCCACCTAGCGCGCCGCCACTACACCACCTACCACCACCTAGCGCGCCGCCACCTACACCACCTACCGCCACCTAGCGCGCCGTGACCTACACCACCTACCGCCACCTAGCGCGCCGCCACCTACACCACCTACCGCCACCTAGCGTGCCGCCACTACACCACCTACCGCCACCTAGCGCGCCGCCACCTACACCACCTACACCACCTACCGCCACCTAGCGCGCCGCCACCTACACCACCTACCACACCTAGCGCGCCGCCACCTACACCACCTACCGCCACCTAGCGCGTCGTCACCTACACCAACCTACCGCCACCTCGCGCGCCGCCACCTACACCACCTAACACCACCTAGCGCGCCGCCACCTACACCACCTACTGCCACCTAGCGCGCCGCCACCTACACCACCTACCGCCACCTAGCGCGCCGCCACCTACACACCTACCGCCACCTAGCGCGCCGCACCTACACCACCTACCGCCATCTAGCGCGCCGCCACCTACACCACCTACCGCCACCTAGCGCGCCGCTACTACATCACCTACCGCCACCTAGCGCGCCGCCACCTACACCACCTACGCCACCTAGCGCGCCGCCACCTACACCACCTACCGCGCCGCCACCCTACTGCCACCTAGCGCGCCGCCACCTACACCACCTACTGCCACCCTAGCGCGCCGCCACCACACCACCTACCGCCACTAGCGCGCCGCCACCTACACCACCTTCCGCCACCTAGCGTGCCGCCACCTACACCACTAGCGCGCCGCCACCTACCGCCACTAGCGCGCCGCCACCTACACCACTACCGCCACCTAGCGCGCCGCACCTACACCACCTACCGCCACCTAGCGCGCCGCCACCTACACCACCTACCGCCACCTAGCGCGACGCTACCTACACCACCTACCGCCACCTAACGCGCCGCCACCTACACCACCTACCGCCACCTAGCGCGCCGCCACCTACACCACCTACCACCACCTAGCGCGCGCTACCTACACCACCTACTGCCACCTAGCGCGCCGCCACCTACACCACCTACCGCCACCTACCGCGCGCCACCTACACACCTAGCGCGCCGCCACCTACACCACCTACCGTGCCGTGAGCCAGCCACCTGCCAGCAGGGGGCCTGAAGTACCGGCACTTGATTGACTGTGGGAAGAGAACCGTCATTTTAGAATAACGTAAACGTGGTGATTAACGTTCTTAATCACCTGAATTGGTCTGAGTATGGAAGCCTCGGACGGAATTCATACCTTAATGTAAATTGCTGAGCAGCCGTGTGAAAAGTTGCGTATTTAATTGATTAATTATTGATCTTGAGGATAGTAATTAATGATAAGGGTAATCACGAGTGATTACCGTTCTCTTATCACTTTGGACATTGTAAATCAGAATTTACCATCGTTGAGTGGATAGTAACCGATAACGTAAAGTAACGTAAATTAACGTAACTAGTAAAGAGATTAATCAGCTGTCTGGAAGTACAGGGATTAATGGGATTTACTCACTGAATGCTCGACGGGTAGAGTATTTATGTAATTTCCGCGTTACTAGGGACAGTTGTAAGAGTAATAAATTAACGTAAATGTTACCGTTATTAACGTAAATGTTACTTTGTCATTACGTAAATCAATTGTATTGATTGTTGATCGTCCGTGGGACGGGAGTGTTAACGTAACGTAAAGATTAATTCGAGGAAGGGTTGATGGAGTTGCCAGTGAACCCATTAGTCATTGTTGTCATTGACAGGCTACTGATATGAGAGCATTGCAACCGCTAGTGCAGGTGTGGACTGCACAGAGGTGTAGAACAGTTAGGAGGTTACTGGAGACGTGTCTCAGAACCTACTGTGTCATAGTTACAGGTGTGATTATAGATCTGTTATTGCCTGCTTGTTTGATTCCTCTGTGTGCACGCTTATGTTCGAGTTTTTTTTTTTTTTTTTTTTTTATAAATTACACAAATACAAGAACACACAAAACAACGCAAAACCTGTACACATCAAGTACACCAATGAAGTAACAGTACACAGGAATAAACAGTCTGTACACTAAACAATAACAGTAACCGCAAAACAAACACAAGCGCTGAACAAATGAAAACGCATTGAAGCAATGGGCTAAACAGTACAGGGAAATAAGTGTTAAAACAGTACATGGAAACAATAGGCTAAACAGTACATATCTACATAGCAACACAGAACATGGCCAAGAAAATTACATGAAAAATAAATTAACAATAAAGTACATAAATAACATTGAAACACACCTGGAACCAATAACATAAACATACACAGACGTGGATATAGAATCACGTGCACAAAACCACGCCTACCACACACACAGAAGAACAAAGGAGCATAGGATCATACACGCGCTGCCCAGGAAAATGATATACACTAAATAAGAAGAAATTATGTACCCACACACTAAACACACTATAAACAACAAGACAAACACACTCATACCACCCACACCACCACGGCACACCACACTGCACCCAAGCACGCAAAATAAAGGGTTACAGGCCAAAGCGAAACACGGCCACAAAAGGAACAGTAGAAAACAGTACAGCAGAAAACCCAGGCCCACGCAGGAGCCAAAACCCCCCTCAAAATCACACACCCACACGCATACGGACACAACCGGCACCCGGAGGTACGGAAAACACACCACACACACACAGGAGCAGCAGCATCTCAAGGGGGGAGACACAAACACAGCAACCCCCGCCAAGGACACCCCAAGAAGCGGAAAGGGAGCGCATAGCAAAGCAAACCCCGAAACCCCCCAACCCTCTAAACCCCCCCATCAACACCCCAACCCCACCCAAGACGAGAACATCACCTTGCCACCAAGGCACCGCCGACCCAAAGGCAACCCCACGAAACATAGGCATCTGTGAACCACGACCAAACTCCTCCGGAAAAGCGCGCTGCAACCACCACCAGGTAAACCGCATGCGCCCCCGTAAAAATCCTAAAATTCGGGCAATCCAAAACCCTCCCGCCTCCCAACCACACACAAAACACATAATCAGCAACCAAAACACACAATGTATTACGCACCGCTGCGGATAAGCCGGAAAATACAAAAACAAAAACCGCAAAACATCACCCCGACAACCCGGACCACAAAACACCTCCAGGACATCCCGAAACCAGTCCACCAACCCCTGTAACCGGACACAAAAATAAAATACATGCACCTGCGATTCACATAAACCACAGTGAACACACGCCCCAGAATCCGCAAGCCAAGCATACACAACCGCTCATTTGTCGCCAGCGACAAATGCAGAACCCGAAACAGCAATTCACGCTGCTGAGGCGCCAAGACCGTGCCCCCAAACACGACCAGATACCACCCCAATCCCAACACGGGAACAAGCCCTCCACTCGAGGCCGCACCCGGGGCAACAACACCCCATACACAGCTTGCACGAGAAGACAGAAACCCAGGATGCGGCAGAGCTCCGAAGAATCCCCACGGCCCAAGAATAAACAGGGGGGGGTAACCAAGGCCACCTCCTGACAAACCCCCAAATCAACAAAAAACTGAAGCGAAGCGAGCAGAAAAACACACCCAGCGTATTCAACCCCCACCGCGAGCCAGCCCCCGACGCAACGAGACCCAGAAGAGGGCCTTGGCCTTCGTGAAAACGTCAGGAATGCCAACACCCCCTCTCTCACCCCTAACACCAACGTCGAACGGCGCACCGGTTGATAACGCCCACACCATACATATCTATACACCACACTCTCCAAACCCAAGGCCTTCCGACGATCCAACGGGAAACATCGAGCCACAAACCAGACACGCAACAAGCAGTCCCCTCTGATAAATCGTCAAGGGCCGACGCGACAAAAGGCCAACTGCAACACCAACCGACCGAGAGACAGCACCCCAATTCCACTCCAAGGAGCGGTCATAGGAGGCAAACCAAGTAATCCCAAGAACCCGAATCGAGGAGACCACCGGAAACCACGACCTATCCCACACCAGGCGGGAGGCCCACTCACCGATCCCCATCAACCCCGACTTCGCCCGATTAAGAACGGCCCCCGTAGCGGACTCAAACCGCAGGAGAACGTCCTGGACAGCTGCAACAGAACCCTCCGAAGCTACAAATAGAATGGTGTCGTCAGCATACCCGCAAACGGGTAGCCGGAGACCGGACGGCAGACAAGGAGGCACGATCAAGGAACACGCTTTCACCGCCCGAAAAAGAGGTTCCTGAAAAATCACATACAAAAGCATGGACATGGGACACCCCTGACGAACGGAACGGCAAATAGGAAAAATGAGCTAAAAAACCCATTCACACAACGCGACTGCGACTCCGGACATACAACAAACGGATCCACCCCACAAACACCACCGGAAACCCAAGCCTCTCCATAGCACTAAAAACAAACTCTAAAGACACCCGATCAAAGGCCTTGGACCAGTCCAAGCTGATCATAGCCGCCGAAAGCCGATACTCGGACGCATAGAGAAGCACGTCACGAAGTAAGGCATTGCAATGCATCAGGGCACGGCCAGGCACACCACAAAATTGCTCCATAGAGACCACCGACGCAACGACACCCCGACATCGACGCGCTAAAACCTTAGAAAGAATTTTATAATCAACATTTAAGAGCGTAATAGGCCTCCAATTGGAAAACAACTGCAAATCGCCCGGCTTCGGGAGTAGCCGCACGATCCCGTCACAGAAGGAATCAGGCAGAGCACCCAAACGCAAACACGCCTGCACCACTTCCAAAAGCAACCCCCCCAGCACATCCCAAAAGGTAAGGTAGAACTCAACGGGCAGGCCATCCGCACCCGGCACTCTCCCAGAACGAAACGACCGAACCACCTCCAGGAGCTCCACCGTGGAACAATCCTGCACCAACCGGGCACACTCCGAGCGCGACAAACCGGGGAAGCACCTGTCCAAAAAGGAACCCGCGAGCACACTATCACCATGCACCTCCCCATAGAGTGCCTCCAACTCCCGCCGTGCGGTAAGCAGAACACCCTCTGTGCTAGAAAGCACAGACCCATCAGGCCGCCGAAGGCCCTGGAGAAGAACGGAACCCCTAGCAGCCTTCTCCCTCCCTAAAAGAAAGGGAGAGAGCCTCTCCCATCCACCCGCTCAGCTACACGAGCACGCACGCGAACACCGTCAGCCAACACCGCACGCAAATCACAAATACGCTCCTTACACTCAGCAATCTCACTAAAGCAGTCAACCCCAGCATTCAACCGCACATATAAAGAAGACAACGCGCCTGAAGGAACCGCAGCAGACCAAACCTCCCGGCAGCCTCCCGCTTAGCAACAATCCCAAAAAACCTCCGACACTCCACCTTACACCACTCCCACCAAACGAACAAAGAGGAGAAATCAGCCTTCCGGGCAACGATGCAACCCACCAGGCCCGAAACTGCGCACAAATACGTGGACAACGCAATAAACGACAATTGAGTTTCCACCACCCAGGCCCCACCCGCACCTGACTCCGGACACCAACCCGGACAACCACCATACAATGATCCGAGAAGCCACGGGACCGTGCGAAAATCAAAAACCGAACACTCCCCCACCTGAAACATAGAACCTATCCAACCTAGAACTCGCCCCACGCGCAGCGAGGTATACTCCAACGAGCGCCACACAAAACAGCCGCATCGCGAAACCCGCACGCACGCAAAACCTCAATTAAAGCGGCCGAAACATTCCGAGGGTGAGCACTAGAGCAATCCCTCACACACGTAACACAATTAAAATCCCCCCCAAAGAATCAAATCCCGCGTATCATGCCGCAGGTATGGCAAAAGCCCCTCCCGAAAAAACAGCTCCCGGTCCTGACGATGCGCCACCCCAGAAGGGGCGTACACTGTCAAGAACGGAATCACAACCCCCAAATACTCAGCCCGAACAAACAAGACCCGCCCATCTTCATCCATTTCCGTGTGAAGCACGGAAATGGATGCCCTCCGCGAAAACAACATCAGCGTTCCCCCAAAGGACGTCCTCGGCGGGTTCAGCACAACATGATACTCAGCACACAACCCTGCAACACAGACACATCCCGAACATTGTGCTCTTGGATCAGAGCCACATCCACCCGCTGCTCCCGAAGCACATCCACAAGGCCCAATTGGACCGCCAAAGCATTCAGACCACGAACATTCAAAGACGCACAAACAATAGCAGGCGCCATCGAACCCATCAATGACCCCCAGCCCTTCCAGGACCACCAGAGGGCACAGAGCCACCCACTGCAGAGGCGCCGTCAGCATCCTGAGGCTCAAACTGCCGCCGTTCCACCGTCGGGAATCCACCATAATGCCTGGCCTCTGATCCCGCAGGAGGCGGACAGTGCCGGCATCACCCAGCGAAGCACGCCGAGACCCCGCTGCCACTGACCAGGTATCACCAACGTCCACCACCGACGAGGAATTCTTGCTGCCAACCGGCACTGCATCACTTCCGGAATCCATATCAGACACAGGAGAATTAGGAGGAGGAGGGGGGCACCACCCAAGGCACAACTCCGCGAAGCCTCAATCCGTTTTGCCAGGGGGCTCTCGACTGCGTGAGCGCGCCCCCGCAACGCGCTTCCGGCGAGGAGCATGGGAGGTCAACGCCCCCTCCTGGCACGCACCGCAGGGGGAGCAGAAGGCGGACTCGCAATGCATGCAACAGGAACGCCGGCACCAACGACGACGCTCCCATCACCCTCAGTGAAAGCATCGCCCACAACGGGAGGCACCGAGACGACACTCCCAACACCTCGCCCATTCACCAACGAAGCACCAGGAACAGGATGCACCTCCACATCCACCGGAAGTAGAAGACGGGAATCAGGAGCAGCCACGTCCTCCACCACAGCTGGCACAGAAGACACGATAGGCACAGACGAACCAGCAGGCACAGCAGTCGCAGGTGCACCACCAGGCACAACAGTCGCAGGTGCACACCAGGCACAGCAGTCGCAGGTGCACCACCAGGCACAGCAGTCGCAGGTGCACCACCAGGCACAACAGTCGCAGGTGCACCACCAGGCACAACAGTCGCAGGTGCACCACCAGGCACAACAGTCGCAGGTGCACCACCAGGCACAGCAGTCGCAGGTGCACCACCAGGCACAGCAGTCGCAGGTGCACCACCAGGCACAGCAGTCGCAGGTGCACCACCAGGCACAACAGGCGCAGGTGCACCACCAGGTACAGCAGTCGCAGGTGCACCACCAGGCACAGCAGACGCAGGTGCACCACCAGGCACAGCAGTCGCAGGTGCACCACCAGGCACAGCAGTCGCAGGTGCACCACCAGCACAGCAGTCGCAGGTGCACCACCAGGCACAGCAGTCGCAGGTGCACCACCAGGCACAGCAGTCGCAGGTGCACCACCAGGCACAGATAGTCGCAGGTGCACCACCAGGCACAATAGTCGCAGGTGCACCACCAGGCACAACAGTCGCAGGTGACACCACCAGGCACAACAGTCGCAGGTAGCACCACCAGGCACAACAGTCGCAGGTGCACCACCAGCACAACAGTCGCAGGTGCACCACCAGGCACAACAGTCCAGGTGCCACAGCACAACCAGTGCCCACCATTCACACCCCACGCCGAGGACCAGCCAGGGATGCACCATCCTCACGGAGGGGGGGAAAATCCCCCACACTGAATACAGAAGCAGTCTCCAGTCGAGGAATCTCACACTGGGCAGCGTCATGGCCCTCCTCCCCACAGCGGAAGCACGTGCGGGCCTGCCCTGGATAGAAAACCCGGAACGGAAGACACAGCACATAACCTTGGAGGGGATGGGCTCCTTGAGGCGCATATGCAGCGTGCGAGTACCCAGCCGGAGGCCCCGCAGCCGCCCGGCACTAAACAAGTGTACCGATGACGCAACACCATACCATACCTCGTAAACACAGAAGAAAGCTCCACCTCTGGAAACGTAACAGGTACCCCGTGCACGCTCACAAAGGTCAGTGGACCCCACGGATCAGAGACAGTCACAGACACAGCCGAATGAGGAAGGGGAGTCGTCCGCTCGTTCCAACACCCCACAAACCGCTCGTATCCAGGTGACGTGGCAACGTCACCGCCACGCGAGTGGGAGAAAATTTCTCGAGACCGAGGAGATCTTTAACATCCACCTGAAGGACATCCAAAAGCGCAGCCGCCACTAGTTCCCAATCCACCGGTGCAGAGAACTCCAGCCGAGCAGTATTCACACGGCGGATGCGGCCACCACCAGTCGCCGCCATATTGCTGACCTCCGCCTCAGTCAGCTGGCGCCCCACAGCAACGAGCAACCACCACCAGTCAGCGACAAACAGCTACTGGCAGCCAGAGCCCGACGTCCACGCCCCCCAGAGGCAGAGGACGGAATCTCTCATTATGTTCGAGTTAGTTCATTATGCAGTCCGAGGGGCTGGTGTCTAGCTGTCATTGATAGTGTCACAGGAAGGATCTCCAGTAACGTCATTGATATTTCTTTTGTTTTTGTTGTAGTGGTTAGTACTTTATTGAATAAACTAAGTTATGTTGAACACTGTCTGCGTTACACCCACACATTTATATGGTTCTGTAAGCGTACTCTCACACTCGACTATTAAATTGAAACTGATGAGTTTTGGACCAAATATACGGCATCACACAACAATAAATTATTGTTGTGAGAGCCCAGGACCTACTCGTTAGATTCGCTTCGGCGAATGGCGAAGGTCGACGGCCGATAGTAGAGGGGATTTAAACTTTTTTGGTGTCTCTCTGCGTTTGCCTAGTCAATTGTTCATAAATGGTCCCAGAGTGAGGAATGAGCTGCTTACTACACTGGTGTGTTAGCTAAGCAAGTCCTTCCTCAGGCGACCTAATTGAATATCACGACAGGAATAAAGGTTAAAAGAATTAAAGAAAATTTTTAGAAATTTTCCGAGCTCAATTCCTTACTATTCCATATTCCATATCCTCAAACTCTCACAATTGGTACTGGAGGTGGTGTTAGCTGGGATGAGAGTGGTACTGGAGGTGGTGTTAGCTGGGTGAGAGTGGTACTGGAGGTGGTGTTTAGCTGGTTGAGAGTGGTACTTGAGGTGGTGTTAGCTGGGGTGAGAGTGGTACTGGAGGGTGGTGATGGTTGGGATGAGAGTGGTACTGGAGGTGGTGTTAGCTGGGATGAGAGTGGTACTGGAGGTGGTGTTAGCTGGGATGAGAGTGGTACTGGAGGTGGTGATGGTTGGGATGAGAGTGGTACTGGAGGTGGTGATGGTTGGCATGAGAGTGGCACTGGAGGTGGTGTTAGCTGGGATGAGAGTGGTACTGGAGGTGGTGTTAGCTGGGATGAGAGTGGTACTGGAGGTGGTGTTAGCTGGGATGAGAGTGGTACTGGAGGTGGTGTTAGCTGGGATGAGAGTGGCACTGGAGGTGGTGATGGTTGGGATGAGAGTGGTACTGGAGGTGGTGTTAGCTGGGATGAGAGTGGTACTGGAGGTGGTGATGGTTGGGGTGAGAGTGATACTGGAGGTGGTGTTAGCTGGGGTGAGAGTGGTACTGGAGGTGGTGATGGTTGGGGTGCGAGTGATACTGGAGGTGGTGTTAGCTGGGATGAGAGTGGTACTGGAGGTGGTGTTAGCTGGGATGAGAGTGGTACTGGAGGTGGTGTTAGCTGGGATGAGAGTGGTACTGGAGGTGGTGTTAGCTGGGGTGAGAGTGGTACTGGAGGTGGTGTTAGCTGGGATGAGAGTGGCACTGGAGGTGGTGATGGTTGGGATGAGAGTGGTACTGGAGGTGGTGTTAGCTGGGATGAGAGTGGTACTGGAGGTGGTGATGGTTGGGGTGAGAGTGATACTGGAGGTGGTGTTAGCTGGGGTGAGAGTGGTACTGGAGGTGGTGATGGTTGGGGTGCGAGTGATACTGGAGGTGGTGTTAGCTGGGATGAGAGTGGTACTGGAGGTGGTGTTAGCTGGGATGAGAGTGGTACTGGAGGTGGTGTTAGCTGGGATGAGAGTGGTACTGGAGGTGGTGTTAGCTGGGGTGAGAGTGGTACTGGAGGTGGTGTTAGCTGGGATGAGAGTGGTACTGGAGGTGGTGTTAGCTGGGATGAGAGTGGTACTGGAGGTGGTGATGGTTGGGATGAGAGTGGTACTGGAGGTGGTGTTAGCTGGGGTGAGAGTGGTACTGGAGGTGGTGTTAGCTGGGATGAGAGGGGTACTGGAGGTGGTGTTAGCTGGGATGAGAGTGGTACTGGAGGTGGTGTTAGCTGGGATGAGAGTGGTACTGGAGGTGGTGTTGGCTGGGGTGAGAGTGGTACTGGAGGCGGTGTTAGCTGGGATGAGAGTGGTACTGGAGGTGGTGTTAGCTGGGGTGAGAGTGGTACTGGAGGTGGTGTTGGCTGAGGTGAGAGTGATACTGGAGGTGGTGTTAGCTGGGGTGAGAGTGGTACTGGAGGTGGTGTTAGTTGGGGTGAGAGTGGTACTGGAGGTGGTGTTAGCTGGTATGAGAGTGGTACTGGAGGTGGTGTTAGCTGGGGTGAGAGTGGTACTGGAGGTGGTGTTAGCTGGGATGAGAGTGGTACTGGAGGTGGTGTTAGCTGGGATGAGAGTGGTACTGGAGGTGGTGATGGTTGGGATGAGAGTGGTACTGGAGGTGGTGATGGTTGGGATGAGAGTGATACTGGAGGTGGTGTTAGCTGGGGTGAGAGTGGTACTGGAGGTGGTGATGGTTGGGATGAGAGTGGTACTGGAGGTGGTGATGGTAGGGGTGAGAGTGGTACTGGAGGTGGTGTTAGCTGGGATGAGAGTGGTACTGGAGGTGGTGTTAGCTGGGGTGAGAGTGGTCCTGGAGGTGGTGTTAGCTGGGGTGAGAGTGGTACTGGAGGTGGTGATGGTTGGGATGAGAGTGGTACTGGAGGTGGTGATGGTTGGGGTGAGAGTGGTACTGGAGGTGGTATTAGCTGGGGTGAGAGTGGTACTGGAGGTGGTGTTAGCTGGGATGAGAGTGGTACTGGAGGTGGTGTTAGCTGGGGTGAGAGTGGTACTGGAGGTGGTGTTAGCTGGAGTGAGAGTGGTACTGGAGGTGGTGTTAGCTGGGGTGAGAGTGGTACTGGAGGTGGTGTTAGCTGGGATGAGAGTGGTACTGGAGGTGGTGTTAGCTGGGGTGAGAGTGGTACTGGAGGTGGTGTTAGTTGGGGTGAGAGTGGTACTGGAGGTGGTGTTAGCTGGTATGAGAGTGGTACTGGAGGTGGTGTTAGCTGGGGTGAGAGTGGTACTGGAGGTGGTGTTAGCTGGGGTGAGAGTGGTACTGGAGGTGGTGTTAGCTGGGATGAGAGTGGTACTGGAGGTGGTGTTAGCTGGGATGAGAGTGGTACTGGAGGTGGTGATGGTTGGGATGAGAGTGGTACTGGAGGTGGTGATGTTAGGGGTGAGAGTGGTACTGGAGGTGGTGTTAGCTGGGATGAGAGTGGTACTGGAGGTGGTGTTAGCTGGGGTGAGAGTGGTCCTGGAGGTGGTGTTAGCTGGGGTGAGAGTGGTACTGGAGGTGGTGATGGTTGGGATGAGAGTGGTACTGGAGGTGGTGATGGTTGGGGTGAGAGTGGTACTGGAGGTGGTATTAGCTGGGGTGAGAGTGGTACTGGAGGTGGTGTTAGCTGGGATGAGAGTGGTACTGGAGGTGGTGTTAGCTGGGGTGAGAGTGGTACTGGAGGTGGTGTTAGCTGGGGTGAGAGTGGTACTGGAGGTGGTGTTAGCTGGGATGAGAGTGGTACTGGAGGTGGTGTTAGCTGGGGTGAGAGTGGTACTGGAGGTGGTGTTAGCTGGGGTGAGAGTGGTACTGGAGGTGGTGTTAGCTGGGGTGAGAGTGGTCCTGGAGGTGGTGTTAGCTGGGGTGAGAGTGGTACTGGAGGTGGTGTTAGCTGGGGTGAGAGTGGTACTGGAGATGCGGCGTTAACACTGTTATCAGTCTCTGGCGGATGTGTTTATATCTGTGTGTGGGACAGCTTCCACTTTTTCTCAGATGTTATTTATGGCTCCACAGTGTGTTGAGGAACCTGAAGCTGGCCACTGTGTAGTGAACTACCAGGTTGTTGTGTTGAGGAACCTGAAGCTGGCCACTGTGTAGTGAACTACCAGGTTGTTGTGTTGAGGAACCTGAAGCTGGTCACTGTGTAGTGAACTACCAGGTTGTTGTGTTGAGGAACCTGAAGCTGGCCACTGTGTAGTGAACTACCAGGTTGTTGTGTTGAGGAACCTGAAGCTGGCCACTGTGTAGTGAACTACCAGGTTGTTGTGTTGTGGAACCTGAAGCTGGCCACTGTGTAGTGAACTACCAGGTTGTTGTGTTGAGGAACCTGAAGCTGGTCACTGTGTAGTGAACTACCAGGTTGTTGTGTTGTGTTGAGGAACCTGAAGCTGGCCACTGTGTAGTGAACTACCAGGTTGTTGTGTTGAGGAACCTGAAGCTGGCCACTGTGTAGTGAACTACCAGGTTGTTGTGTTGAGGAACCTGAAGCTGGCCACTGTGTAGTGAACTACCAGGTTGTTGTGTTGAGGAACCTGAAGCTGGTCACTGTGTAGTGAACTACCAGGTTGTTGTGTTGAGGAACCTGAAGCTGGCCACTGTGTAGTGAACTACCAGGTTGTTGTGTTGAGGAACCTGAAGCTGGCCACTGTGTAGTGAACTACCAGGTTGTTGTGTTGAGGAACCTGAAGCTGGCCACTGCGTAGTGAACTACCAGGTTGTTGTGTTGTGTTGAGGAACCTGAAGCTGGTCACTGTGTAGTGAACTACCAGGTTGTTGTGTTGAGGAACCTGAAGCTGGCCACTGTGTAGTGAACTACCAGGTTGTTGTGTTGAGGAACCTGAAGCTGGTCCACTGTGTAGTGAACTACCAGGTTGTTGTGTTGAGGAACCTGAAGCTGGTCACTGTGTAGTGAACTACCAGGTTGTTGTGTTGAGGAACCTGAAGCTGGTCACTGTGTAGTGAACTACCAGGTTGTTGTGTTGTGGAACCTGAAGCTGGTCACTGTGTAGTGAACTACCAGGTTGTTGTATTGTGTTGTGGAACCTGAAGCTGGTCACTGTGTAGTGAACTACCAGGTTGTTGTTGTGTTGTGGAACCTGAAGCTGGTCACTGTGTAGTGAACTACCAGGTTGTTGTGTTGATGGAACCTGAAGCTGGTCACTGTGTAGTGAACTACCAGGTTGTTGTGTTGTGGAACCTGAAGCTGGTCACTGTGTAGTGAACTACCAGGTTGTTGTGTTGATGGAACCTGAAGCTGGCCACTGTGTAGTGAACTACCAGGTTGTTGTGTTGAGGAACCTGAAGCTGGTCACTGTGTAGTGAACTACCAGGTTGTTGTGTTGAGGAACCTGAAGCTGGCCACTGTGTAGTGAACTACCAGGTTGTTGTGTTGTTGAGGAACCTGAAGCTGGCCACTGTGTAGTGAACTACCAGGTTGTTGTGTTGAGGAACCTGAAGCTGGTCACTGTGTAGTGAACTACCAGGTTGTTGTGTTGTGTTGAGGAACCTGAAGCTGGCCACTGTGTAGTGAACTACCAGGTTGTTGTGTTGAGGAACCTGAAGCTGGCCACTGTGTAGTGAACTACCAGGTGTTGTTGTGTTGAGGAACCTGAAGCTGGCCACTGTGTAGTGAACTACCAGGTTGTTGTGTTGAGGAACCTGAAGCTGGCCACTGTGTAGTGAACTACCAGGTTGTTGTGTTGAGGAACCTGAAGCTGGCCACTGTGTAGTGAACTACCAGGTTGTTGTGTTGAGGAACCTGAAGCTGGCCACTGTGTAGTGAACTACCAGGTTGTTGTGTTGAGGAACCTGAAGCTGGCCACTGTGTAGTGAACTACCAGGTTGTTGTGTTGAGGAACCTGAAGCTGGCCACTGTGTAGTGAACTACCAGGTTGTTGTGTTGAGGAACCTGAAGCTGGCCACTGTGTAGTGAACTACCAGGTTGTTTGTGTTGAGGAACCTGAAGCTGGCCACTGTGTAGTGAACTACCAGGTTGTTGTGTTGATGGAACCTGAAGCTGGCCACTGTGTAGTGAACTACCAGGTTGTTGTGTTGTGTTGAGGAACCTGAAGCTGGCCACTGTGTAGTGAACTACAGGTTGTTGTGTTGTGTGGAACCTGAAGCTGGCCACTGTGTAGTGAACTACCAGGTTGTTGTGTTGTGTTGAGGAACCTGAAGCTGGCCACTGTGTAGTGAGCTACCAGGTTGTTGTGTTGTGTTGAGGAACCTGAAGCTGGCCACTGTGTAGTGAACTACCAGGTTGTTGTGTTGATGGAACCTGAAGCTGGCCACTGTGTAGTGAACTACCAGGTTGTTGTGTTGTGTTGAGGAACCTGAAGCTGGCCACTGTGTAGTGAACTACCAGGTTGTTGTGTTGTGGAACCTGAAGCTGGTCACTGTGTAGTGAACTACCAGGTTGTTGTGTTGAGGAACCTGAAGCTGGCCACTGTGTAGTGAACTACCAGGTTGTTGTGTTGTGGAACCTGAAGCTGGTCACTGTGTAGTGAACTACCAGGTTGTTGTGTTGAGGAACCTGAAGCTGGCCACTGTGTAGTGAACTACCAGGTTGTTGTGTTGTGGAACCTGAAGCTGGCCACTGTGTAGTGAACTACCAGGTTGTTGTGTTGTGGAACCTGAAGCTGGCCACTGTGTAGTGAACTACCAGGTTGTTGTGTTGAGGAACCTGAAGCTGGCCACTGTGTAGTGAACTACCAGGTTGTTGTGTTGAGGAACCTGAAGCTGGCCACTGTGTAGTGAACTACCAGGTTGTTGTGTTGTTGAGGAACCTGAAGCTGGCCACTGTGTAGTGAACTACCAGGTTGTTGTGTTGAGGAACCTGAAGCTGGTCACTGTGTAGTGAACTACCAGGTTGTTGTGTTGAGGAACCTGAAGCTGGCCACTGTGTAGTGAACTACCAGGTTGTTGTGTTGAGGAACCTGAAGCTGGCCACTGTGTAGTGAACTACCAGGTTGTTGTGTTGAGGAACCTGAAGCTGGCCACTGTGTAGTGAACTACCAGGTTGTTGTGTTGAGGAACCTGAAGCTGGCCACTGTGTAGTGAACTACCAGTGTTGTTGTGTTGAGGAACCTGAAGCTGGCCACTGTGTAGTGAACTACCAGGTTGTTGTGTTGAGGAACCTGAAGCTGGCACTGTGTAGTGAACTACCAGGTTGTTGTTGTGTTGAGGAACCTGAAGCTGGCCACTGTGTAGTGAACTACCAGGTGTTGTGTTGTGTTGAGGAACCTGAAGCTGGCCACTGTGTAGTGAACTACCAGGTTGTTGTGTTGAGGAACCTGAAGCTGGCCACTGTGTAGTGAACTACCAGGTTGTTGTGTTGAGGAACCTGAAGCTGGTCACTGTGTTAGTGAACTACCAGGTTGTTGTGTTGAGGAACCTGAAGCTGGCCACTGTGTAGTGAACTACCAGGTTGTTGTGTTGAGGAACCTGAAGCTGGTCCACTGTGTAGTGAACTACCAGGTTGTTGTGTTGAGGAACCTGAAGCTGGTCACTGTGTAGTGAACTACCAGGTTGTTGTGTTGAGGAACCTGAAGCTGGCCACTGTGTAGTGAACTACCAGGTTGTTTGTGTTGAGGAACCTGAAGCTGGTCACTGTGTAGTGAACTACCAGGTTGTTGTGTTGTAGGAACCTGAAGCTGGTCACTGTGTAGTGAACTACCAGGTTGTTGTGTTGAGGAACCTGAAGCTGGTCACTGTGTAGTGAACTACCAGGTTGTTGTGTTGAGGAACCTGAAGCTGGTCACTGTGTAGTGAACTACCAGGTTGTTGTGTTGTGGAACCTGAAGCTGGCCACTGTGTAGTGAACTACCAGGTTGTTGTGTTGAGGAACCTGAAGCTGGTCACTGTGTAGTGAACTACCAGGTTGTTGTGTTGAGGAACCTGAAGCTGGTCACTGTGTAGTGAACTACCAGGTTGTTGTGTTGAGGAACCTGAAGCTGGCCACTGTGTAGTGAACTACCAGGTTGTTGTGTTGAGGAACCTGAAGCTGGTCACTGTGTAGTGAACTACCAGGTTGTTGTGTTGAGGAACCTGAAGCTGGCCACTGTGTAGTGAACTACCAGGTTGTTGTGTTGAGGAACCTGAAGCTGGCCACTGTGTAGTGAACTACCAGGTTGTTGTGTTGAGGAACCTGAAGCTGGCCACTGTGTAGTGAACTACCAGGTTGTTGTTGTGTTGAGGAACCTGAAGCTGGCCACTGTGTAGTGAACTACCAGGTTGTTGTGTTGAGGAACCTGAAGCTGGCCACTGTGTAGTGAACTACCAGGTGTTGTTGTGTTGAGGAACCTGAAGCTGGCCACTGTGTAGTGAACTACCAGGTTGTTGTGTTGAGGAACCTGAAGCTGGCCACTGTGTAGTGAACTACCAGGTTGTTGTGTTGAGGAACCTGAAGCTGGCCACTGTGTAGTGAACTACCAGGTTGTTGTGTTGAGGAACCTGAAGCTGGCCACTGTGTAGTGAACTACCAGGTTGTTGTGTTGAGGAACCTGAAGCTGGCCACTGTGTAGTGAACTACCAGGTGTTGTGTTGAGGAACCTGAAGCTGGCCACTGTGTAGTGAACTACCAGGTTGTTGTGTTGAGGAACCTGAAGCTGGCCACTGTGTAGTGAACTACCAGGTTGTTGTGTTGTGTTGAGGAACCTGAAGCTGGCCACTGTGTAGTGAACTACCAGGTTGTTGTTTGTGGAACCTGAAGCTGGCAACTGTGTAGTGAACTACCAGGTTGTTGTGTTGTGTTGAGGAACCTGAAGCTGGCCACTGTGTAGTGAACTACCAGGTTGTTGTGTTGTGTTGAGGAACCTGAAGCTGGCCACTGTGTAGTGAACTACCAGGTTGTTGTGTTGAGGAACCTGAAGCTGGCCACTGTGTAGTGAACTACCAGGTTGTTGTGTTGAGGAACCTGAAGCTGGCCACTGTGTAGTGAACTACCAGGTTGTTGTGTTGTGGAACCTGAAGCTGGTCACTGTGTAGTGAACTACCAGGTTGTTGTGTTGAGGAACCTGAAGCTGGCCACTGTGTAGTGAACTACCAGGTTGTTGTGTTGTGGAACCTGAAGCTGGTCCACTGTGTAGTGAACTAGCCAGGTTGTTGTGTTGAGGAACCTGAAGCTGGCCACTGTGTAGTGAACTACCAGGTTGTTGTGTTGAGGAACCTGAAGCTGGCCACTGTGTAGTGAACTACCAGGTTGTTGTGTTGTGGAACCTGAAGCTGGCCACTGTGTAGTGAACTACCAGGTTGTTGTGTTGAGGAACCTGAAGCTGGCCACTGTGTAGTGAACTACCAGGTTGTTGTGTTGAGGAACCTGAAGCTGGCCACTGTGTAGTGAACTACCAGGTTGTTGTGTTGTGTTGAGGAACCTGAAGCTGGCCACTGTGTAGTGAACTACCAGGTGTTGTTGTGTTGAGGAACCTGAAGCTGGCCACTGTGTAGTGAACTACCAGGTTGTTGTGTTGAGGAACCTGAAGCTGGCCACTGTGTAGTGAACTACCAGGTTGTTGTGTTGAGGAACCTGAAGCTGGCCACTGTGTAGTGAACTACCAGGTTGTTGTGTTGAGGAACCTGAAGCTGGCCACTGTGTAGTGAACTACCAGGTTGTTGTGTTGAGGAACCTGAAGCTGGCCACTGTGTAGTGAACTACCAGGTTGTTGTGTTGAGGAACCTGAAGCTGGCCACTGTGTAGTGAACTACCAGGTTGTTGTGTTGAGGAACCTGAAGCTGGCCACTGTGTAGTGAACTACCAGGTTGTTGTGTTGAGGAACCTGAAGCTGGCCACTGTGTAGTGAACTACCAGGTTGTTGTGTTGTAGGAACCTGAAGCTGGCCACTGTGTAGTGAACTACCAGGTTGTTGTGTTGTAGGAACCTGAAGCTGGCCACTGTGTAGTGAACTACCAGGTTGTTGTGTTGTGGAACCTGAAGCTGGCCACTGTGTAGTGAACTACCAGGTTGTTGTGTTGAGGAACCTGAAGCTGGCCACTGTGTAGTGAACTACCAGGTTGTTGTGTTTGAGGAACCTGAAGCTGGCCACTGTGTAGTGAACTACCAGGTTGTTGTGTTGAGGAACCTGAAGCTGGCCACTGTGTAGTGAACTACCAGGTTGTTGTGTTGAGGAACCTGAAGCTGGCCACTGTGTAGTGAACTACCAGGTTGTTGTGTTGAGGAACCTGAAGCTGGCCACTGTGTAGTGAACTACCAGGTTGTTGTGTTGAGGAACCTGAAGCTGGCCACTGTGTAGTGAACTACCAGGTTGTTGTGTTGAGGAACCTGAAGCTGGCCACTGTGTAGTGAACTACCAGGTTGTTGTGTTGAGGAACCTGAAGCTGGCCACTGTGTAGTGAACTACCAGGTTGTTGTGTTGTGTTGAGGAACCTGAAGCTGGCCACTGTGTAGTGAACTACCAGGTTGTTGTGTTGTTGAGGAACCTGAAGCTGGCCACTGTGTAGTGAACTACCAGGTTGTTGTGTTGAGGAACCTGAAGCTGGCCACTGTGTAGTGAACTACCAGGTTGTTGTGTTGTGTGAGGAACCTGAAGCTGGCCACTGTGTAGTGAACTACCAGGTTGTTGTTGTGTTGAGGAACCTGAAGCTGGCCACTGTGTAGTGACTACCAGGTTGTTGTTGTGTTGAGGAACCTGAAGCTGGCCACTGTGTAGTGAACTACCAGGTTGTGTTGTGTTGAGGAACCTGAAGCTGGCCACTGTGTAGTGAACTACCAGGTTGTTGTGTTGTGTTGAGGAACCTGAAGCTGGCCACTGTGTAGTGAACTACCAGGTGTTGTGTTTGAGGAACCTGAAGCTGGCCACTGTGTAGTGAACTACCAGGTGTTGTGTGTGTTGAGGAACCTGAAGCTGGCCACTGTGTAGTGAACTACCAGGTTGTTGTGTTGTGGAACCTGAAGCTGGTCACTGTGTAGTGAACTACCAGGTTGTTGTGTTGAGGAACCTGAAGCTGGCCACTGTGTAGTGAACTACCAGGTTGTTGTGTTGTGGAACCTGAAGCTGGCCACTGTGTAGTGAACTACCAGGTTGTTGTGTTGTGGAACCTGAAGCTGGCCACTGTGTAGTGAACTACCAGGTTGTTGTGTTGAGGAACCTGAAGCTGGCCACTGTGTAGTGAACTACCAGGTTGTTGTGTTGTAGGAACCTGAAGCTGGCCACTGTGTAGTGAACTACCAGGTTTGTTGTGTTGTAGGAACCTGAAGCTGGCCACTGTGTAGTGAACTACCAGGTTGTTGTGTTGAGGAACCTGAAGCTGGCCACTGTGTAGTGAACTACCAGGTTGTTGTGTTTGAGGAACCTGAAGCTGGCCACTGTGTAGTGAACTACCAGGTTGTTGTGTTGAGGAACCTGAAGCTGGCCACTGTGTAGTGAACTACCAGGTTGTTGTGTTGAGGAACCTGAAGCTGGCCACTGTGTAGTGAACTACCAGGTTGTTGTGTTGAGGAACCTGAAGCTGGCCACTGTGTAGTGAACTACCAGGTTGTTGTGTTGAGGAACCTGAAGCTGGCCACTGTGTAGTGAACTACCAGGTTGTTGTGTTGAGGAACCTGAAGCTGGCCACTGTGTAGTGAACTACCAGGTTGTTGTGTTGAGGAACCTGAAGCTGGCCACTGTGTAGTGAACTACCAGGTTGTTGTGTTGAGGAACCTGAAGCTGGCCACTGTGTAGTGAACTACCAGGTTGTTGTGTTGTGAGGAACCTGAAGCTGGCCACTGTGTAGTGAACTACCAGGTTGTTGTGTTGAGGAACCTGAAGCTGGCCACTGTGTAGTGAACTACCAGGTTGTTGTGTTGAGGAACCTGAAGCTGGCCACTGTGTAGTGAACTACCAGGTTGTTGTGTTGTGGAACCTGAAGCTGGCCACTGTGTAGTGAACTACCAGGTTGTTGTGTTGTGGAACCTGAAGCTGGCCACTGTGTAGTGAACTACCAGGTTGTTGTGTTGTGGAACCTGAAGCTGGCCACTGTGTAGTGAACTACCAGGTTGTTGTGTTGAGGAACCTGAAGCTGGTCACTGTGTAGTGAACTACCAGGTTGTTGTGTTGAGGAACCTGAAGCTGGCCACTGTGTAGTGAACTACCAGGTTGTTGTGTTGATGGAACCTGAAGCTGGCCACTGTGTAGTGAACTACCAGGTTGTGTTGTGTTGAGGAACCTGAAGCTGGCCACTGTGTAGTGAACTACCAGGTTGTTGTGTTGAGGAACCTGAAGCTGGCCACTGTGTAGTGAACTACCAGGTTGTTGTGTTGAGGAACCTGAAGCTGGCCACTGTGTAGTGAACTACCAGGTTGTTGTGTTGAGGAACCTGAAGCTGGCCACTGTGTAGTGAACTACCAGGTTGTTGTGTTGAGGAACCTGAAGCTGGCCACTGTGTAGTGAACTACCAGGTTGTTGTGTTGTGGAGACCTGAAGCTGGCCACTGTGTAGTGAACTACCAGGTTGTTGTGTTGTGTTGAGGAACCTGAAGCTGGCCACTGTGTAGTGAACTACCAGGTTGTTGTGTTGTGTTGAGGAACCTGAAGCTGGCCACTGTGTAGTGAACTACCAGGTTGTTTGTGTTGAGGAACCTGAAGCTGGCCACTGTGTAGTGAACTACCAGGTTGTTGTGTTGTGTTGAGGAACCTGAAGCTGGCCACTGTGTAGTGAACTACCAGGTTGTTGTGTTGAGGAACCTGAAGCTGGCCACTGTGTAGTGAACTACCAGGTTGTTGTTGTGTTGAGGAACCTGAAGCTGGCCACTGTGTAGTGAACTACCAGGTTGTTGTGTTGAGGAACCTGAAGCTGGCCACTGTGTAGTGAACTACCAGGTTGTTGTGTTGAGGAACCTGAAGCTGGCCACTGTGTAGTGAACTACCAGGTTGTTGTTGTTGAGGAACCTGAAGCTGGCCACTGTGTAGTGAACTACCAGGTTGTTGTGTTGTGGAACCTGAAGCTGGTCACTGTGTTGTGAACTACCAGGTTGTTGTGTTGAGGAACCTGAAGCTGGTCCACTGTGTAGTGAACTACCAGGTTGTTGTGTTGTTGAGGAACCTGAAGCTGGCCACTGTGTAGTGAACTACCAGGTTGTTGTGTTGTGGAACCTGAAGCTGGTCACTGTGTATGTGAACTACCAGGTTGTTGTGTTGTGTTGAGGAACCTGAAGCTGGCCACTGTGTAGTGAACTACCAGGTTGTTGTGTTGTGGAACCTGAAGCTGGCCACTGTGTTAGTGAACTACCAGGTTGTTGTGTTGTGTTGAGGAACCTGAAGCTGGCCACTGTGTAGTGAACTACCAGGTTGTTGTGTTGTGTTGAGGAACCTGAAGCTGGCCACTGTGTAGTGAACTACCAGGTTGTTGTGTTGGTGAGAACCTGAAGCTGGCCACTGTGTAGTGAACTACCAGGTTGTTGTGTTGTGTTGAGGAACCTGAAGCTGGCCACTGTGTAGTGAACTACCAGGTTGTTGTGTTGTGGAACCTGAAGCTGGTCACTGTGTAGTGAACTACCAGGTTGTTGTTGTGTTGAGGAACCTGAAGCTGGCCACTGTGTAGTGAACTACCAGGTTGTTGTGTTGAGGAACCTGAAGCTGGCCACTGTGTAGTGAACTACCAGGTTGTTGTGTTGAGGAACCTGAAGCTGGCCACTGTGTAGTGAACTACCAGGTTGTTGTTGTTGAGGAACCTGAAGCTGGCCACTGTGTAGTGAACTACCAGGTTGTTGTGTTGAGGAACCTGAAGCTGGCCACTGTGTAGTGAACTACCAGGTTGTTGTGTTGAGGAACCTGAAGCTGGCCACTGTGTAGTGAACTACCAGGTTGTTGTGTTGAGGAACCTGAAGCTGGCCACTGTGTAGTGAACTACCAGGTTGTTGTGTTGAGGAACCTGAAGCTGGCCACTGTGTAGTGAACTACCAGGTTGTTGTGTTGAGGAACCTGAAGCTGGCCACTGTGTAGTGAACTACCAGGTTGTTGTGTTGAGGAACCTGAAGCTGGCCACTGTGTAGTGAACTACCAGGTTGTTGTGTTGAGGAACCTGAAGCTGGCCACTGTGTAGTGAACTACCAGGTTGTTGTGTTGAGGAACCTGAAGCTGGCCACTGTGTAGTGAACTACCAGGTTGTTGTGTTGAGGAACCTGAAGCTGGCCACTGTGTAGTGAACTACCAGGGTGTTGTGTTGAGGAACCTGAAGCTGGTCACTGTGTAGTGAACTACCAGGTTGTTGTGTTGAGGAACCTGAAGCTGGCCACTGTGTAGTGAACTACCAGGTTGTTGTGTTGAGGAACCTGAAGCTGGCCACTGTGTAGTGAACTACCAGGTTGTTGTGTTGAGGAACCTGAAGCTGGCACTGTGTAGTGAACTACCAGGTTGTTGTGTTGAGGAACCTGAAGCTGGCCACTGTGTAGTGAACTACCAGGTTGTTGTGTTGTTGAGGAACCTGAAGCTGGCCACTGTGTAGTGAACTACCAGGTTGTTGTGTTGTGGAACCTGAAGCTGGCCACTGTGTAGTGAACTACCAGGTTGTTGTGTTGAGGAACCTGAAGCTGGCCACTGTGTAGTGAACTACCAGGTTGTTGTGTTGAGGAACCTGAAGCTGGCTCACTGTGTAGTGAACTACCAGGTTGTTGTGTTGTTGAGGAACCTGAAGCTGGCCACTGTGTAGTGAACTACCAGGTTTTGTTGTGTTGAGGAACCTGAAGCTGGTCACTGTGTAGTGAACTACCAGGTTGTTGTGTTGTAGGAACCTGAAGCTGGTCACTGTGTAGTGAACTACCAGGTTGTTGTGTTGAGGAACCTGAAGCTGGCCACTGTGTAGTGAACTACCAGGTTGTTGTGTTGAGGAACCTGAAGCTGGTCACTGTGTAGTGAACTACCAGGTTGTTGTGTTGAGGAACCTGAAGCTGGTCCACTGTGTTGTGAACTACCAGGTTGTTGTGTTGAGGAACCTGAAGCTGGCACTGTGTTGTGAACTACCAGGTTGTTGTGTTGAGGAACCTGAAGCTGGCCACTGTGTAGTGAACTACCAGGTTGTTGTTGTGTTGAGGAACCTGAAGCTGGCCACTGTGTTGTGAACTACCAGGTTGTTGTGTTGTAGGAACCTGAAGCTGGTCACTGTGTAGTGAACTACCAGGTTGTTGTATTGAGGAACCTGAAGCTGGCCACTGTGTAGTGAACTACCAGGTTGTTGTGTTGAGGAACCTGAAGCTGGCCACTGTGTAGTGAACTACCAGGTTGTTGTGTTGAGGAACCTGAAGCTGGCTACTGTGTAGTGAACTACCAGGTTGTTGTGTTGTGTTGAGGAACCTGAAGCTGGCCACTGTGTAGTGAAACTACCAGGTGTTGTGTTGTGTTGAGGAACCTGAAGCTGGCCACTGTGTAGTGAACTACCAGGTTGTTGTGTTGTGGAACCTGAAGCTGGTCACTGTGTAGTGAACTACCAGGTTGTTGTGTTGAGGAACCTGAAGCTGGCCACTGTGTAGTGAACTACTAGGTTGTTGTGTTGAGGAACCTGAAGCTGGCTCACTGTGTAGTGAACTACCAGGTTGTTGTGTTGTTGAGAACCTGAGCTGGCCACTGTGTAGTGAACTACCAGGTTGTTGTGTTGAGGAACCTGAAGCTGGTCACTGTGTAGTGAACTACCAGGTTGTTGTGTTGAGGAACCTGAAGCTGGTCACTGTGTAGTGAACTACCAGGTTGTTGTGTTGAGGAACCTGAAGCTGGCCACTGTGTAGTGAACTACCAGGTTGTTGTGTTGAGGAACCTGAAGCTGGTCACTGTGTTAGTGAACTACCAGGTTGTTGTGTTGAGGAACCTGAATGCTGGTCCACTGTGTAGTGAACTACCAGGTTGTTGTGTGTGTTGAGGAACCTGAAGCTGGCCACTGTGTTGTGAACTACCAGGTGTTGTGTTGAGGAACCTGAAGCTGGTCCACTGTGTAGTGAACTACCAGGTTGTTGTGTTGTGTTGAGGAACCTGAAGCTGGCCACTGTGTTGTGAACTACCAGGTTGTTGTGTTGTGGAACCTGAAGCTGGTCACTGTGTAGTGAACTACCAGGTTGTTGTATTGAGGAACCTGAAGCTGGCCACTGTGTAGTGAACTACCAGGTTGTTGTGTTGTGGAACCTGAAGCTGGCCACTGTGTAGTGAACTACCAGGTTGTTGTGTTGTGGAACCTGAAGCTGGTCACTGTGTAGTGAACTACCAGGTTGTTGTATTGAGGAACCTGAAGCTGGCCACTGTGTAGTGAACTACCAGGTTGTTGTGTTGTGGAACCTGAAGCTGGCCACTGTGTAGTGAACTACCAGGTTGTTGTGTTGTGGAACCTGAAGCTGGCCACTGTGTAGTGAACTACCAGGTTGTTGTATTGAGGAACCTGAAGCTGGCCACTGTGTAGTGAACTACCAGGTTGTTGTGTTGAGGAACCTGAAGCTGGTCACTGTGTAGTGAACTACCAGGTTGTTGTGTTGTGTTGTGGAACCTGAAGCTGGCCACTGTGTAGTGAACTACCAGGTGTTGTTGTTGTGGAACCTGAAGCTGGTCACTGTGTAGTGAACTACCAGGTTGTTGTGTTGTGGAACCTGAAGCTGGTCACTGTGTAGTGAACTACCAGGTTGTTGTGTTGTGGAACCTGAAGCTGGCCACTGTGTTGTGAACTACCAGGTTGTTGTGTTGTGTTGAGGAACCTGAAGCTGGCCACTGTGTAGTGAACTACCAGGTTGTTGTGTTGAGGAACCTGAAGCTGGTCACTGTGTAGTAAACTACCAGGTTGTTGTGTTGAGGAACCTGAAGCTGGTCACTGTGTAGTGAACTACCAGGTTGTTGTGTTGTGGAACCTGAAGCTGGCCACTGTGTTGTGAACTACCAGGTTGTTGTGTTGTGTTGAGGAACCTGAAGCTGGCCACTGTGTAGTGAACTACCAGGTTGTTGTGTTGTGGAACCTGAAGCTGGTCACTGTGTAGTGAACTACCAGGTTGTTGTGTTGTGGAACCTGAAGCTGGCCACTGTGTAGTGAACTACCAGGTTGTTGTTTTGTGGAACCTGAAGCTGGCAACTGTGTAGTGAACTACCAGGTTGTTGTGTTGTGTTGAGGAACCTGAAGCTGGCCACTGTGTAGTGAACTACCAGGTTGTTGTGTTGTGTTGAGGAACCTGAAGCTGGCCACTGTGTAGTGAACTACCAGGTTGTTGTGTTGAGGAACCTGAAGCTGGCCACTGTGTAGTGAACTACCAGGTTGTTGTGTTGTGTTGAGGAACCTGAAGCTGGCCACTGTGTAGTGAACTACCAGGTTGTTGTGTTGTGGAACCTGAAGCTGGTCACTGTGTAGTGAACTACCAGGTTGTTGTGTTGAGGAACCTGAAGCTGGCCACTGTGTAGTGAACTACCAGGTTGTTGTGTTGTGGAACCTGAAGCTGGTCACTGTGTAGTGAACTACCAGGTTGTTGTGTTGAGGAACCTGAAGCTGGCCACTGTGTAGTGAACTACCAGGTTGTTGTGTTGTGGAACCTGAAGCTGGCCACTGTGTAGTGAACTACCAGGTTGTTGTGTTGTGGAACCTGAAGCTGGCCACTGTGTAGTGAACTACCAGGTTGTTGTGTTGAGGAACCTGAAGCTGGCCACTGTGTAGTGAACTACCAGGTTGTTGTGTTGAGGAACCTGAAGCTGGCCACTGTGTAGTGAACTACCAGGTTGTTGTGTTGTGTTGAGGAACCTGAAGCTGGCCACTGTGTAGTGAACTACCAGGTTGTTGTGTTGAGGAACCTGAAGCTGGTCACTGTGTAGTGAACTACCAGGTTGTTGTGTTGAGGAACCTGAAGCTGGCCACTGTGTAGTGAACTACCAGGTTGTTGTGTTGAGGAACCTGAAGCTGGCCACTGTGTAGTGAACTACCAGGTTGTTGTGTTGAGGAACCTGAAGCTGGCCACTGTGTAGTGAACTACCAGGTTGTTGTGTTGAGGAACCTGAAGCTGGCCACTGTGTAGTGAACTACCAGGTTGTTGTGTTGAGGAACCTGAAGCTGGCCACTGTGTAGTGAACTACCAGGTTGTTGTGTTGAGGAACCTGAAGCTGGTCACTGTGTAGTGAACTACCAGGTTGTTGTGTTGTGTTGTGGAACCTGAAGCTGGCCACTGTGTAGTGAACTACCAGGTTGTTGTGTTGTGGAACCTGAAGCTGGCCACTGTGTAGTGAACTACCAGGTTGTTGTGTTGTGGAACCTGAAGCTGGCCACTGTGTAGTGAACTACCAGGTTGTTGTGTTGAGGAACCTGAAGCTGGCCACTGTGTAGTGAACTACCAGGTTGTTGTGTTGAGGAACCTGAAGCTGGTCACTGTGTAGTGAACTACCAGGTTGTTGTGTTGTGTTGTGGAACCTGAAGCTGGCCACTGTGTAGTGAACTACCAGGTTGTTGTGTTGAGGAACCTGAAGCTGGCCACTGTGTAGTGAACTACCAGGTTGTTGTGTTGAGGAACCTGAAGCTGGCCACTGTGTAGTGAACTGCCAGGTTGTTGTGTTGAGGAACCTGAAGCTGGTCACTGTGTAGTGAACTACCAGGTGTTGTGTTGAGGAACCTGAAGCTGGCCACTGTGTAGTGAACTACCAGGTTGTTGTGTTGTGGAACCTGAAGCTGGCCACTGTGTAGTGAACTACCAGGTTGTTGTGTTGTGTTGAGGAACCTGAAGCTGGCCACTGTGTAGTGAACTACCAGGTTGTTGTGTTGTGTTGAGGAACCTGAAGCTGGCCACTGTGTAGTGAACTACCAGGTTGTTGTGTTGAGGAACCTGAAGCTGGCCACTGTGTAGTGAACTACCAGGTTGTTGTGTTGTGTTGTGGAACCTGAAGCTGGCCACTGTGTAGTGAACTACCAGGTTGTTGTGTTGAGGAACCTGAAGCTGGTCACTGTGTAGTGAACTACCAGGTTGTTGTGTTGAGGAACCTGAAGCTGGCCACTGTGTAGTGAACTACCAGGTTGTTGTGTTGAGGAACCTGAAGCTGGCCACTGTGTAGTGAACTACCAGGTTGTTGTGTTGTGGAACCTGAAGCTGGTCACTGTGTTGTGAACTACCAGGTTGTTGTGTTGTGTTGAGGAACCTGAAGCTGGCCACTGTGTAGTGAACTACCAGGTTGTTGTGTTGTGGAACCTGAAGCTGGCCACTGTGTTGTGAACTACCAGGTTGTTGTGTTGTGGAACCTGAAGCTGGTCACTGTGTAGTGAACTACCAGGTTGTTGTGTTGTGTTGAGGAACCTGAAGCTGGCCACTGTGTAGTGAACTACCAGGTTGTTGTGTTGAGGAACCTGAAGCTGGCCACTGTGTTGTGAACTACCAGGTTGTTGTGTTGTGTTGAGGAACCTGAAGCTGGCCACTGTGTTGTGAACTACCAGGTTGTTGTGTTGTGGAACCTGAAGCTGGCCACTGTGTAGTGAACTACCAGGTTGTTGTGTTGTGTTGAGGAACCTGAAGCTGGCCACTGTGTAGTGAACTACCAGGTTGTTGTGTTGTGTTGAGGAACCTGAAGCTGGCCACTGTGTAGTGAACTACCAGGTTGTTGTGTTGTGGAACCTGAAGCTGGTCACTGTGTAGTGAACTACCAGGTTGTTGTGTTGTGTTGTGGAACCTGAAGCTGGCCACTGTGTAGTGAACTACCAGGTTGTTGTGTTGAGGAACCTGAAGCTGGTCACTGTGTAGTGAACTACCAGGTTGTTGTGTTGAGGAACCTGAAGCTGGCCACTGTGTAGTGAACTACCAGGTTGTTGTGTTGAGGAACCTGAAGCTGGCCACTGTGTAGTGAACTACCAGGTTGTTGTGTTGAGGAACCTGAAGCTGGCTACTGTGTAGTGAACTACCAGGTTGTTGTGTTGTGTTGAGGAACCTGAAGCTGGCCACTGTGTAGTGAACTACCAGGTTGTTGTGTTGAGGAACCTGAAGCTGGCCACTGTGTAGTGAACTACCAGGTTGTTGTGTTGAGGAACCTGAAGCTGGCCACTGTGTAGTGAACTACCAGGTTGTTGTGTTGAGGAACCTGAAGCTGGCCACTGTGTAGTGAACTACCAGGTTGTTGTGTTGAGGAACCTGAAGCTGGCCACTGTGTAGTGAACTACCAGGTTGTTGTGTTGAGGAACCTGAAGCTGGTCACTGTGTAGTGAACTACCAGGTTGTTGTGTTGAGGAACCTGAAGTCGGTCACTGTGTAGTGAACTTCCAGGTTGTTGTGTTGTGTTGAGGAACCTGAAGCTGGCCACTGTGTTGTGAACTACCAGGTTGTTGTGTTGAGGAACCTGAAGCTGGTCACTGTGTAGTGAACTACCAGGTTGTTGTGTTGAGGAACCTGAAGCTGGCCACTGTGTTGTGAACTACCAGGTTGTTGTGTTGTGGAACCTGAAGCTGGCCACTGTGTAGTGAACTACCAGGTTGTTGTGTTGAGGAACCTGAAGCTGGCCACTGTGTAGTGAACTACCAGGTTGTTGTGTTGAGGAACCTGAAGCTGGCCACTGTGTAGTGAACTACCAGGTTGTTGTGTTGAGGAACCTGAAGCTGGCTACTGTGTAGTGAACTACCAGGTTGTTGTGTTGTGTTGAGGAACCTGAAGCTGGCCACTGTGTAGTGAACTACCAGGTTGTTGTGTTGTGTTGAGGAACCTGAAGCTGGCCACTGTGTAGTGAACTACCAGGTTGTTGTGTTGTGGAACCTGAAGCTGGTCACTGTGTAGTGAACTACCAGGTTGTTGTGTTGAGGAACCTGAAGCTGGCCACTGTGTAGTGAACTACTAGGTTGTTGTGTTGAGGAACCTGAAGCTGGTCACTGTGTTGTGAACTACCAGGTTGTTGTGTTGTGGAACCTGATGCTGGCCACTGTGTTGTGAACTACCAGGTTGTTGTGTTGAGGAACCTGAAGCTGGTCACTGTGTAGTGAACTACCAGGTTGTTGTGTTGAGGAACCTGAAGCTGGTCACTGTGTAGTGAACTACCAGGTTGTTGTGTTGAGGAACCTGAAGCTGGCCACTGTGTTGTGAACTACCAGGTTGTTGTGTTGAGGAACCTGAAGCTGGTCACTGTGTAGTGAACTACCAGGTTGTTGTGTTGAGGAACCTGAAGCTGGTCACTGTGTAGTGAACTACCAGGTTGTTGTGTTGTGTTGAGGAACCTGAAGCTGGCCACTGTGTTGTGAACTACCAGGTTGTTGTGTTGAGGAACCTGAAGCTGGCCACTGTGTAGTGAACTACCAGGTTGTTGTGTTGTGTTGAGGAACCTGAAGCTGGCCACTGTGTTGTGAACTACCAGGTTGTTGTGTTGTGGAACCTGAAGCTGGTCACTGTGTAGTGAACTACCAGGTTGTTGTGTTGAGGAACCTGAAGCTGGCCACTGTGTAGTGAACTACCAGGTTGTTGTGTTGTGGAAACCTGAAGCTGGCCACTGTGTAGTGAACTACCAGGTTGTTGTGTTGTGGAACCTGAAGCTGGCCACTGTGTAGTGAACTACCAGGTTGTTGTATTGAGGAACCTGAAGCTGGCCACTGTGTAGTGAACTACCAGGTTGTTGTGTTGAGGAACCTGAAGCTGGTCACTGTGTAGTGAACTACCAGGTTGTTGTGTTGTGGAACCTGAAGCTGGCCACTGTGTAGTGAACTACCAGGTTGTTGTGTTGTGGAACCTGAAGCTGGTCACTGTGTAGTGAACTACCAGGTTGTTGTGTTGTGGAACCTGAAGCTGGTCACTGTGTAGTGAACTACCAGGTTGTTGTGTTGTGGAACCTGAAGCTGGCCACTGTGTTGTGAACTACCAGGTTGTTGTGTTGTGTTGAGGAACCTGAAGCTGGCCACTGTGTAGTGAACTACCAGGTTGTTGTGTTGAGGAACCTGAAGCTGGTCACTGTGTAGTAAACTACCAGGTTGTTGTGTTGAGGAACCTGAAGCTGGTCACTGTGTAGTGAACTACCAGGTTGTTGTGTTGTGGAACCTGAAGCTGGCCACTGTGTTGTGAACTACCAGGTTGTTGTGTTGTGTTGAGGAACCTGAAGCTGGCCACTGTGTAGTGAACTACCAGGTTGTTGTGTTGTGGAACCTGAAGCTGGTCACTGTGTAGTGAACTACCAGGTTGTTGTGTTGTGGAACCTGAAGCTGGCCACTGTGTAGTGAACTACCAGGGTTGTTGTGTTGAGGAACCTGAAGCTGGCCACTGTGTAGTGAACTACCAGGTTGTTGTGTTGAGGAACCTGAAGCTGGCCACTGTGTAGTGAACTACCAGGTTGTTGTGTTGAGGAACCTGAAGCTGGCCACTGTGTAGTGAACTACCAGGTTGTTGTGTTGAGGAACCTGAAGCTGGCCACTGTGTTGTGAACTACCAGGTTGTTGTGTTGTGGAACCTGAAGCTGGCCACTTTGTTGTGAACTACCAGGTTGTTGTGTTGTGTTGAGGAACCTGAAGCTGGCCACTGTGTAGTGAACTACCAGGTTGTTGTGTTGTGGAACCTGAAGCTGGTCACTGTGTTGTGAACTACCAGGTTGTTGTGTTGTGTTGAGGAACCTGAAGCTGGCCACTGTGTAGTGAACTACCAGGTTGTTGTGTTGTGGAACCTGAAGCTGGCCACTGTGTTGTGAACTACCAGGTTGTTGTGTTGTGGAACCTGAAGCTGGTCACTGTGTAGTGAACTACCAGGTTGTTGTGTTGTGTTGAGGAACCTGAAGCTGGCCACTGTGTAGTGAACTACCAGGTTGTTGTGTTGAGGAACCTGAAGCTGGCCACTGTGTTGTGAACTACCAGGTTGTTGTGTTGTGTTGAGGAACCTGAAGCTGGCCACTGTGTTGTGAACTACCAGGTTGTTGTGTTGTGGAACCTGAAGCTGGCCACTGTGTAGTGAACTACCAGGTTGTTGTGTTGTGTTGAGGAACCTGAAGCTGGCCACTGTGTAGTGAACTACCAGGTTGTTGTGTTGAGGAACCTGAAGCTGGCCACTGTGTTGTGAACTACCAGGTTGTTGTGTTGTGTTGAGGAACCTGAAGCTGGCCACTGTGTAGTGAACTACCAGGTTGTTGTGTTGAGGAACCTGAAGCTGGCCACTGTGTTGTGAACTACCAGGTTGTTGTGTTGTGTTGAGGAACCTGAAGCTGGCCACTGTGTTGTGAACTACCTGGTTGTTGTGTTAAGTGTAACTTTCCCTGCTGTATGGTGGACTGGCAGGTGTGTGGACAGTGTTGTAGTGAAGTTATCGGTGAAGAAAGTGTTAAGTGTAACTTTCCCTGCTGTATGGTGGACTGACAGGTGTGTGGACAGTGTTGTAGTGAAGTTATCAGTGAAGATAGTGTTAAGTGTAACTTTCCCTGCTGTATGGTGGACTGGCAGGTGTGTGGACAGTGTTGTAGTGAAGTTATCAGTGAAGATAGTGTTAAGTGTAACTTTCCCTGCTGTATGGTGGACTGGCAGGTGTGTGGACAGTGTTGTAGTGAAGTTATCAGTGAAGAAAAGTGTTAAGTGTAACTTTCCCTGCTATATGGTAGACTGGCAGGTGTGTGCAGTAGTGAAGTTGTGGGGGAAAATAGTGCTTCAAGTGTTAAGTGCCTCAAACAATTATATCTATCGTCATTGTGTAAGTTAATGGCAGTAATTAGGTCGTAATTTTTTGTAATATAATTGATGGGGAAGCCCGGCGGTGCCCGGGGCTGTCTTCCCCCCCCCTTTTCTCTCTCTCTCTTCCCCTTCCCCCCCCCCCTCTCTCTCTCTCTCTCTCTCTCTCTCTCTCTCTCTCTCTCTCTCTCTCTCTCTCTCTCTCTCTATCTTTCTTCCCTTCTATCTTTCTTGCAGAAAGAGAATGGGGGAGATGGGGGTGACTTTGGAAGGGAAGGAAGGAGAGAGGGGAAGAAAGGTGGAGAGAGGTGAAGGGAGTGGGGGAGATTTAAAGGAGAATGTGAGAAAGGTGGAGATTGAGGAGAATGTGAGTGGGGACGATGTTGAGGGGAAGGCGGTAAAATGTGGAGAGGGAGATAAAGGAAGAGAGAGGGATAGGAGGTTGAGAGAGAGGGAAGAGGGGAAGAGAGAGAATGGAGCAGAAGATGAGGTAGGGAGGGGAACCCAGGCACCGCAGGATACCCCATCTGGTATTTATATCTGTAGGAGAAAGTATCTGTGTGTCTAGCCAAGGCTGGAGGCCTGACGCTTGTGGCTAATCTCACTCAACATTGCAGGGGAAATAGTCTGGGGTACGGGACAGCCATAGGCTGGTCGGAGTCGGTCCAGTTAGTCTTACTGAGATCAGGGCCGTCTTAACAGCATTATGGGCCCCTGGGACAACCAGAGTACTGGGGCCCCTACGACAACCACACACACAGGAAATATTAAGTAAATGGTCGATAATATTAAACATATATTAGTGCATCAGAAGCAATGGTTTTCCAATTCACTGAAGAAAGAAAACATATTTCCAATCTGTGAATAAGCCTCTGCACGTTTTGTCAGTTCAAAGATTAGTGGCCAGAATAGGGAGGAAAGTTTCCACCTTGAATTTGTGGGTTGTCATTAGAAGTTCTTCTTCTGTTGATCCGTCATATCTACTAAGACGCACACCTCGTTTTCCTTCCCGTTTTTTCCCATCACTGTAATCTGTATCTGGACACATACGCCTGACTTGAGTTTATATTCACTAAGTTTTGTCTCTAGTTTCCTGAAGATAGATTTTATAGACTCAAGAAGATTCGTGGCAACAAGGATGTTCACATCCTTGTTCATGGACCAGACAGCTGAGTGGACAGCGCTCGGGATTCGTAGTCCCAAGGTTACGGGTTCGAAACCCGGTGGAGGCGGAAACAAATGAGTTTTTTTCTCCATGATGCACCTGTTCACCAAGCAGTAAATATGTACCTGGGAGTTAGCTCCTACGGACTGCTTCCTGGGGATGTGTAACAAAAAAGGAGGCCCAGTCGAGGACCGGGCCGCGGCGACGCTAACACCCGAAATCATAAAAGATAACCTCTTAAGATAACATCCTTTGATTGTAGGAGCTTGTTTGTTTTGTTCATTCTTTCTAGCATGTCATTCCAAAGAATTATTAGAAAGATTATTTCCAGGTTTTCCATTATTTTGCTCAATCCTTCTGCCTCTCGCCTTGTATTCACTTGCTGTTCATTGTCAGCTGATAGAGAATCCAGCGCCTGTTTTATATTCTCTAAACCTCCCATACAGAGCATGAACAGCATCACTATGTGCTGACCATCGTCTCTCACACAGACGATGGTTCACTTGCTAAATCATTTCTAAAGATGATGTCAAAACAATCCAGGATGAGTAGAACCAGCAAAAATTGAAAAACAGATGCTGAACAAAGTCAAAGAATTTGACAGTCTGTAGACAACTCTGCTGCTTCTACTCCCACCAAGTTCGGGCTGTGTCCAGCACAGGGAACATAGCTGACAAACTCATTGAGTTGATGAATCCGTGTTGGCAATCCAATATATCGTCCAGACATATTTGAGACATTATCGTATGACTAACTACCGTAGTTTGATAGTGGAATTTTGTTCTCATTAGGAAAAATCCACGACAGTGTCTGTTAGATCCTTTGCTCCGTGAGAAAAGATGGAGATGAACATCAAGAAACGTTCCACAGACTCCCAGCCTTTAATGTATCAGACAGTAAATGTCAGTTGATCTGTGTGCGAGATGTCTGGAGTGGAATGTTCACTTAACCAATAATACTTTGACTCATTTACTTATTCAAGAATAGTGCAAAAAACCAGTTTGTCCAATTAATTAAATAAATTCTTCACAACTATTTGCAGATAAATATGACGGATTTCCTTTTCCAGGATTTCCATACATTTTGAGATTTTCTTCCAGGAAAGGATCAAACTCACTCAGCAGCTCCAGTATACCTAAATAGTTGCCATTTTTTGCTGACCCAATAATCTGATTTTCTCCACAAAATGCCAAACCTCTTGAGGCAAGAAAGCGAATTACAGAAACCACACGTGTCAACACTTTATGGCAATATTCCTGCTCTGAGCCATGTTGCTCAAGCAATAAAGAATCTTCACTTCCAGTTTCTTTATGCCTATCATATATGCTGTCATACACTTTCGATGTTCTTCTCCAATTTTATGTTCTACAGTAACATTGCTGGACTTCCAGTCACTGAACCCCATTGTAGCAAAGGTAGATTCTTTCTTGGACAATAGGCGACATACAAAGGCGTACAAACGACCTTGGGATGGTGAATAAAGTAGCCGTTCACGTTTACATACTCGCTATTCCGCAGTTCACGTTTGAACACATTGTTTGATAAATACCTTTCCCTCATATTCTCTGCTCCAGCTGTTTTATACATTCTGCTTGAGTTTGTAAGGTTGCTATTATGATTCTAACATGATGAGGGCCCACTACGAATCCAGTAATCTATTGTGTTAGTATCATTAATGTTCCACAGTCCCGGATCTGTCTCTCGGATTACAAACTCCTTTACTGTTACAGCTTTGGGTATTTCCTCTTGTAAAATGTCACCAGCAACAGCAACAAGCAATGATGGCATGTCTGCTGAAACTGGATGATGGTTGCAGGAATGGATGTAGAGTGGATGTTATATCTGAAGGAAGAGTACTAGTGGCTGACACTGCAGGAGTGGATGCTGATGTGGATGCTATATCTGAAAGGAAGAGTACTAGTGGCTGACATTGCAGGAATGGATGTAGATGTGGATGTTATATCTGAAGGAAGAGTACTAGTGGCTGACACTGCAGGAGTGGATGCTGATGTGGATGTTATATCTGAAGGAAGAGTACTAGTGGCTGACACTGCAGAAGTGGATGCTGATGTGGATGCTATATCTGAAGGAATGGTTTGAGTGGCTGTCATTGCACCTGTGTTGAGCCACGATGATAGTTTTGGAAGTTTTCCAATGTTCTCCTTCTTCTCTGCAGCTCTCTTCCTCTTCCTCTTCTGTGCTCCACTCAAAACATTACGTTTCATTTCAGCTAAAGGTTTATTCACCTGGAAATATATCTTAAATATATAATATTTTAGTCCCACACCAGGATGTTGGGTTAACTTATATAAGTGTGCTTGCAACAAGACCTAAATATTTAAACAGTCTGCTTCCATAATGAACATGTCCTATGCTCGTGGGGCCCCTATGCTCGTGGGGCCCCTATGCTCGTGGGGCCCCTATGCTCGTGGGGCCCCTATGCTCGGGGAGCCCCTATGCTCGTGGGGACCCTATGCTCGTGGGGCCCCCTATGCTCGTGGGGCCCCTATACTCGTGGGGCCCCTATGCTCGTGGGCCTCTATGCTCGTGGGGCCCCTATGCTCGTGTGGCCCCCATGCTCATGGGCCTAATGCTCGTGTGGCCCTTATGCTCGTGGGGCCCCTGTGCTCGTAGGGGCCCCAATGATCGTGGGGCCCCAATGCTCGTGGGGACCCTATGCTCGTAGTCCCCTATACTCGTGGGGTCCCTATGCTCGTGGGGACCCTATGCTCGTAGTCCAATATGCTCGTGGGGTCCCTATGCTCGTGCGGCCCATATGCTCGTGGGGACCCTATGCTTATGGAGACCCTATGCTCGTGGGGCCTCTATGCTCGTGGGGGACCCTATGCTCGTGGGGCACCTATGCTCGTGGGGCCCGTATGCTCGTGGGGCCCCTATGCTCGTGGGGCCCCTATGCTCGAGGGGCCTCTATGCTCGTGGAGGCCCCTATGCTCGTGGGGCCTCTATGCTTGTGGGCCCCTATGCTCTTGGGGCCCCTGTGCTCGTGGGGTCCCTATGTTCGTGGGGGCCCCTATGCTCATGGGGGCCCCTATGCTCGTGGGGACCCTATGCTCGTGGGCCCCTATTTTCGTGGGCCCCCTATGCTCGTAAGGCCCTATGCTCGTGGGGCCCCTAGGCTCGTGGGGACCCTAGGCTCGTGGGGGCCCCTATGCTCGTGAGGCCCCTATGCACGTAGAGGCCCCTATGCTCGTGGGGCCCCTATGTTCGTGGGGACCCTATGCTCGTGGGGTCCCTATGCTCGTGGGGCCCCTATGTTCGTGGGGACCCTATGCTCGTGGGGTCCCTATGCTCGTGGGGCCCCTATGTTCGTGGGGACCCTATGCTCGTCGGGCCCCTATGCTCGTGGAGCCCCAATGCTCGTGGGGCCCCTATGCTTGTGGTGCCCCTATGCTCGTGGGGACCCTATGCTCGTGGGGCCCCTATTTTCGTGGGCCCCTATGCTCGTAAGGCCCTATGCTCGTGGGGCCCCTAGGCTCGTGGGGACCCTAGGCTCGTGGGGGCCCCTATGCTCGTGAGGCCCCTATGCACGTAGAGGCCCCTATGCTCGTGGGGCCCCTATGTTCGTGGGGACCCTATGCTCGTGGGGTCCCTATGCTCGTGGGGCCCCTATGTTCGTGGGGACCCTATGCTCGTGGGGTCCCTATGCTCGTGGGGCCCCTATGTTCGTGGGGACCCTATGCTCGTCGGGCCCCTATGCTCGTGGAGCCCCAATGCTCGTGGGGCCCCTATGCTTGTGGTGCCCCTATGCTCGTCGGGCCCCTATGCTTTTGGGGCCCTATGCTCGTGGGGCTCCTATGCTCGTGGGGGCCCTATGCTCATGAGGACCCTATGCTCGTGGGCCCCTATGCTCGTGGACACCCTATGCTCGTGGGGGCCCTATGCTTGTGGGGCCCCTAATGCTCGTCGGGCACCTATGCTTTTGGGCCCTATGCTCGTGGGGCTCCTATGCTCGTGGGGCCCCTATGCTCGTGAGGAACCTATGCTCGTGGGGCACGTATGCTCGTGGGGCCCTATGCTCGTAGGGCCCCTATGCTCGTGGGGCCCGTATGCTCGTGAGGACCCTATGCTCGTGGGGTCCTATGCTCTTGAGGCCCCTATGCTCGTGGGGACCCTATGCTCGTGGTACCCCTATGCTCGTGGGGACCCTATGCTCGTGGGGCACGTATGCTCGTCGTGGCCCAATGCTCGTGGGACCCCTATGGTCATAGGGCCCCTATCCTCGAGGGGCCCTTATGCTCGAGGGGGCACCTATGCTCGTAGGGTACCTATGCTCGTGGGGGCCCTTATGCTCGTGGAGACCCTATGCTCGTGGAGACCCTATGCTCGTGGAGACCCTATGCTCGTGGTACCCCTATGCTCGTGGGGACCATATGGTCGTGGGCCCCTATGCTCGTGGGGCCCCTATGCTCGTTGGGCCCCTATGCTTGTGCTGCCCCTATGCTCGTAGGGCCCCTATGCTCGAGGGGCCCATGTGCTCGTGGGGCCCCTATGCTCGTGGAGCCCCTATGCTCGTGGGGCCCCTGTGCTCGTGGGGCCTCTATGCTCGTGGGGCCCCTATGCTCGTGGGGGACCCTATGCTCGTGGGGCCCCTGTGCTCGTAGGGACCCTATGCTCGTGGGGCCCTTATGCTCGTGGGGCCCGTATGCTCGTGGGGCCACTATGTTCGTGGGGCCCCTATTGCTCGTGGAGCCCCTATGCTCGTGAGGCACCTATGCTCGTGGGGCCCCTATGCTCGTGGGGCAACTATGCTCGTGGGGGACCTATGCTCGTAGGGCCCCTATGCTCGTGGGGCCCATATGCTCGTGAGGCCCGTATGCTCGTGGGCACCCTATGCTCGTGGGGCCACTATGCTCGTGGGGGACCTATGCTTGTAGGGCCCCTATGCTCGTAGGGCACCTATGCTCGTGGGGGCCCCTATGCTCGTAGGGCCCCTATGCTTGTGCTGCCCCTATGCTCGTGGGGCCCCTATGCTCGAAGGGCCCCTGTGCTCATGGGGCCCCTATGCTCGTGGGGACCCTATGCTCGTGGAGCACCTATGCTCGTGGGGCCCCTATGCTCGTGGGGACCCTGTGCTCGTAGGGGCCCCTATGCTCATGGGGCCCCTGTGCTCGTAGGGCACCTATGCTCGTGGGGCCCCTATGATCGTAGAGCACCTATGCTCGTGGGGCCCCTATGCTCGTTTTGCCCCTATGCTTGTGCTGCCCCTATGCTCGTGAGGCCCCTATGCTCGAGGGGCCCTGTGCTCATGGGGCCCCTATGCTCGTGGGGACCCTATGCTCGTGGGGCACCTATGCTCGTGGGGCACCTATGCTCGTGGGGACCCTATGCTCGTGGGGCACCTATGCTCGTGGGGCCCCTATGCTCGTGGGGCCCCTATGCTCGGGGGCCCCTGTGCTCATGGGGCCCCTGTGCTCGTAGGGACCCTATGCTCGTGGGGCCCTTATGCTCGTGGGGCCCGTATGCTCGTGGGGCCACTATGTTCGTGGGGCCCCTATGCTCGGGGAGCCCCTATGCTCGTGAGGCACCTATGCTCGTGGGGCCCCTATGCTCGTGGGGCCCCTATGCTCGTGGGGCAACTATGCTCGTGGGGGACCTATGCTCGTAGGGCCCCTATGCTCGTGGGGCCCGTATGCTCGTGGGGACCCTATGCTCGTGGGGCCACTATGCTCGTGGGGGACCTATGCTTGTAGGGCCCCTATGCTCGTAGGGCACCTATGCTCATGGGGGCCCCTATGCTCGTAGGGCACCTATGCTCGTGGGGCCCCTATGCTCGTGGGGACCCTGTGCTCGTAGGGGCCCCTATGCTCGTGGGGCCCCTATGCTCGTAGGGCACCTATGCTCGTGGGGCCCCTATGCTCGTAGGGCACCTATGCTCGTGAGGCCCCTATGCTCGTTAGGCCCCTATGCTTGTGCTGCCCCTATGCTCGTGGGGCCCCTATGCTTGAGGGGCCCCTGTGCTCATGGGGCCCCTATGCTCGTGGGGACCCTATGCTCGTGGGGCACCTATGCTCGTGGGGCACCTATGCTCGTGGGGACCCTATGCTCATGGGGCCCCTATGCTCGTGGGGACCCTATGCTCGTGGGGCACCTATGCTCGTGGGGCACCTATGCTCGTGGGGCCCCTATGCTCGTGGGGCACCTATGCTCGTGGTGCACCTATGCTCGTGGGGCCCCTGTGCTCGTGGGGCACCTATGCTCGTGGGGCCCCTGTGCTCGTGGGGCCCCTATGTTCGTGGGGCACGTATGCTCATGGGTCACCTATGCTCGTGGGGCCCCTATGCTCGTGGGGCACCTATGATCGTGGGGCCCCTATGCTCGTGGGGCACCTATGCTCGTGGGGCACCTATGCTCGTGGGGCACCTATGCTCGTGGGGAACCTATGCTCGTGGGGCACCTATGCTCGTGGGGCACCTATGCTCGTGGGGCACCTATGCTCGTGGGGCATCTATGCTCGTGGGGCCACTATGCTCGTGGGGGACCTATGCTTGTAGGGCCCCTATGCTCGTAGGGCACCTATGCTCATGGGGCCCCTATGCTCGTAGGGCACCTATGCTCGTGGGGCCCCTATGCTCGTGGGGACCCTGTGCTCGTAGGGGCCCCTATGCTCGTGGGGCCCCTATGCTCGTAGGGCACCTGCTCGTGGGGCCCCTATGCTCGTAGGGCACCTATGCTCGTGGGGCCCCTATGCTCGTTAGGCCCATGCTTGTGCTGCCCCTATGCTCGTGGGGCCCCTATGATCGAGGGGCCCCTGTGCTCATGGGGCCCCTATGCTCGTGGGGACCCTATGCTCGTGGGGCACCTATGCTCGTGGGGCACCTATGCTCGTGGGGACCCTATGCTCGTGGGGCACCTATGCTCGTGGGGCCCCTATGCTCGGGGGCCCTTGTGCTCATGGGGCCCCTATGCTCGTGGGGACCCTATGCTCGTGGGGCACCTATGCTCGTGGGGCCCCTATGCTCGTGGGGCCCCTATGCTTGAGGGGCCCCTGTGCTCATGGGGCCCCTATGCTCGTGGGGACCCTATGCTCGTGGGCACCTATGCTCGTGGGGCACCTATGCTCGTGGGGCCCCTATGCTCGTGGGGCACCTATGCTCGTGGTGCACCTATGCTCGTGGGCCCCTATGCTCGTGGGGCACCTATGCTCGTGGGGCCCCTGTGCTCGTGGGGCTCCTATGTTCATGGGGCACGTATGCTCATGGGTCACCTATGCTCGTGGGGCCCCTATGCTCGTGGGGCACCTATGCTCGTGGGGCCCCTATGCTCGTGGGCACCTATGCTCGTGGGGCACCTATGCTCGTGGGGCACCTATGCTCGTGGGGAACCTATGCTCATGGGGCACCTATGCTCGTGGGGCACCTATGCTCGTGGGGCACCTATGCTCGTGGGGCCCCTACCCAACCATATGTAATGTAATGAAGATAGGTGTAGGGAGCAGGAAGCCAGATGCAAGGTATCATCTGGGAGAGGAAATTCTTCAGGAGTCAGTGAAGGAAAAAGACTTGGGGGTTGATATCACGCCAGACCTGTCTCCTGCAGCACATATCAAGCGGATAACATCAGCGGCATATGCCAGGCTGGCCCATACGAACGGCATTCAGAAACTTGTATAAAAAATCATTCAGAACTTTGTACCACATATGTAAGGCCAATCCTGGAGTATGAAGCCCCAGCATGGAGTCCATATCTAGTCTAAGATAAGACTAAGTGGAAAAGGTTCAAAAATTTGCTACCAGACTAGTACCTGAGCTGAGAGGTATGAGCTACGAGGAGAGACTACAGGAATTAATCCACACTTCGCTGGAAGACAGAAGAGTTAGGTGTGTCGGAAAATCCGACACCATTTAATATATCATACAGACAGATAATAGCTGTGTTGTATAAATAAGTTAACCCATAGAAAACGTAACTTGTAGTGGAATTACCGTCTATAGAAAACGGGATATCATTACCACATACTATTATTCACCACCTACTATGGTGGGAATTATTCTTAAATACATTAGTCTTTGGACTTTACCATCATAAAAACATCTCATATAAATTAACTTAATTATCAATATTAAAGTAGAGTAAATGTGACCCTTCTATCACTTTCTGTCATCTGGACAATGTAAGCCAGGCATCAGGGAGTGGTGAGAGAGCAGCCATTGTTTACTAGACCAGAGGCTCACGGGAGCAAATACGCTCCTGTTAATTTTACTTGGACGAAGTGTTATGGAAACCAAAGGTGTACCATTATCAACACGCTGTCAACAAATCAAGTTAAGTTTTCTTCCAAAACCCATTTATCTTTCATTTATGGCCATTAATGTCAGTATATAAGGTGATCCGGTTAGAGCACGAGGCAGCCTCAAACTAAAGGTAATTAGCCCAGGTCTTCATTGTTCCATGTACAGTGTTTCTCTGATATACCTGTCATATATAGGATTCTGGCTTCACAGTTAGCGCCCTTTTGACAGGTCAAGACGAGGAAGCATGCTTGTGCATCAGTTACCAGGGTGATGGAAGCTACCTCAAAGAGGAAAATGTGGTGTCTACACCCTAGTTATACCTGGTGGACTAAAGCCTGCTGTACTATAAGATAAGGAACCTCTTCATTGTTTAATAATGTGTACTTAATACTGTAGTTTGATTGGCTGCATATATATTCAATTAATATAAACCCCCCTAATGTGTAGAGGATCGATTTGTGAGATTATGAGATTATTGCAGAAATACAGTCCACTTATCATTATACAAATTGCTATCGAAGTATATAAATAACGTAAATATATATTCATATAATTAAATAAATATAAATCTCACAGGTCGGTTCCCACATATTTGGACCTTCAGAACCGGAATATTTGGTCCTTTGAACCCACATTTGGTCATCTTAGTACCGGATGAACCAGTTAAACAGTGGATTCATTAAATAACTAGTGCAGTGTGATTTATACAAAGGCCAGCAGTCAAGACGGCGGCGTTGACTCGTGCGAGTTCACGAGCCCCGCTCAGTTCAGATCAGCCTTAGTCAGCGGTTTCATGCACACCCACAGATATTTGGTGGCGTGTTATTCTGTGAAATGACAGCGCTAATATTGAAGCCAGCCAAAGTAGTGGCTGTGGTGTCGCTTGATTGTTCACGGATTTCGTGGTGTTAAATTTCGCGAGAGATTATCCACGAATTTTGTGGACTTTATTTCGCGAGGTCACTAATATATTTAATACTTCTAGATAATATTAGAAGTTTCATAGAGGCTAATTAAGAGGCTATATCAATAATTGTGTATATTATTTCTCCAGAATAGAGAATCATTTAATATATATTGCACTAGTGATCACAGTATAATATTACTAATTGCCAACCAACAACAGGGTAGGATATTAACATTGACTAGTTGAACTATTATTGCTCATCCTAGTCCCATTATTACCATAGTCAGTTGTACTATATCAACAACCTAACACCATTAATGAATGGGCCAGACCCTATTTTGGGTGTAATTTTTATCAACTCGAGTTGAGTTGTATATATAATAATTTACTTATGATCATTACACCTTTGAGTGATTAATTATTGTCAATTCCATCCTAGGTGATATAGAAGAGCTAACCTAAAGGTACTTCCAGTGACACTGGTTTCACTCAAATCATTAGTGTGTATGATTGTATATATATAATGTGTATTAATTTTAAGTGCTAACCTCTAGTAGAGGTAGATTATTGCCTAGTGAGTGCATTTTACCCTAGGCTACCATTAGAGCTTGTTCAGTATTATGAGCAGCCCAAGTACAAGCCCCACAAGGCTTCACCAACTAGCCAGGATGGATAATGCAGGGAGAATGAAAAGAACCCTTGCAGGTCTTAAAGGCACTTAACAAGACAGATCAAGAAATGTGAAGATTTGTCACAACAATCTCAAGTTGATTATGCTGACCTGGAAAGCTATTATCAAGCAGCTGCAGGTAAATTTGAGCAAATCAAATTGTCAAATAGCAACATATGTGGCTGAACTTGCAACACCAATTTATCAGAAACAGAAATCGACGACATTATGGTTGATCTTGCGAATTATGAAGATCACACTCAGGCCACGTTACAGCCTTATGTCAAATTAATTGCCCAGAAAAGGCAACAACAACAACAACAACAGTTGCATCTAATACGAGTCAAGCAGAAGCTCGACTCCCTCCAATCAATTTACCCACTTTCTCAGGAAAAGATGAGGAAGATTGGGACGAATTTTGGAACAAATTCGTTGACCTTGTAGACTCAAAACAATCTTTACCAAAGAGTAGTAAATTCTCTTATTTGCAAGGCCAATTATCAGGTGAGGCTAAAACAGTAGTATCCCATCTGAGATTAACTATGACGGCTATGATCTGGCAGTAAAACTCCTCAAGGATAATTATGCTGATCCAGAAGTAAGAACATCACATTTAGTTCATGAGCTGTTGCATTTACCCCCACCGGAGGCTTCAGCTGATTCACTCCAAGTCTTCAAGCTGGAGGTAGAATCATTGATCAATGCCCTCAGCCTGACAGCAGATACAAACGGGCTGAGTGGGTCTTGAAAATAATTGTCCAGGAGAAAATACCTAGGGACATATTGAGACAAATGAGTGCTCATTACAATAAAAGCATCTTATCCATGAATGAAATATCTGAAGGTTTAAAGTCAGTAGTTCATCAATTACGAACACATGACATTAAAACCACCAAGTAAACCCTCAGAAACCATAATAGTAAACCACAGAGTACCAAAGGTACTCCAAATCAATCTAGACAATATAATTCAACACCAAAGTGGAACAGTAGCAGTGTGGCGTATATGCAGTGGGGACCCTCAAGCCTATAGTTACTGTTCACCCAAGAACGTGACACCAAAGGGTACTGGAAGCTATGGAACATGTTTGTTCTGCAATGAGAAACATTCAATGTACCACTGCCCTAATTTTCCTGATAGTGACGCCCGTGTTGAGCGACTCAAAGATTTGCAACATTGCACGAGGTGCCTCAGGAAACATAACATCAAGGACTCTGATACCCAATTACACACCTGTAATAGGTGTAACAAAGGTCAGCACCATGCAGCATTGTGCAGAGACACCAAAACAACGTCTCCAAACCCAAGGTGGAAGATAGCATTCCACCACAGTACAGTACTGCAAGGTGCAACATACAAAGAGTGTCCATTCGGCAAAGTCTAAAGGTAATACGACTTTGCCTACTGCCCAAATTACCATCCTGAATAAGAGGGCCAAGGTCCATACCCGTGGGTTGTTTGACCAAGGGTCCAAGAGAACATATGTCACTAAAAGTTGGCAGATGAACTACATTAAGGCCTGTAGCCCAGATGTCATTCAATATCTCAGGGTTTGTAACAGATGCAGGACCTCAAGTCTACCAGGTGGTACAACCATCAGTACGTTTAGGCAGGTACGTCTGTAGAGTACAAGCCATTGTGGTGGACAAAATACCAGTAGACCTACAAGTTCAAGGTCTGAGAGCAACAGCCAAATTCCTGAGAAATAGAGGAATAAAATTGGCAGATAATATTAAGTCTGATCACCTCACCGACTTCGGTCTCCTTGTTGGGACAGACTATTGCCATCGATTCATCGGTAGCCCTACTAAATATCAGGGCATAATCATGTTAAACTCTGCAGGAGGTAAATTACTCTCAGGCCCAGTATCAAGCCTGAGGAGACCCATGCCTGCAGATAACAATACCAGTAGAAATCTAAATTTGTCAGCTGATTATATTTCTCCAGTAGCATTATACTAAGGAGATTACAGCTGACTATACCAACAGAGGTTGATGTTAGTATCATCATATAAAGCTGAAGATGGGTTCATGAGGCCTCAGTGGCAAATCAGTGAACAGTAGCCTAAACAGCTACAAGTCACTGCGACCAATGTCACTGAACCCACTGCAGTCTCAGAACCATACTTTACTTTAATGATGAGCTATTCAATCTTCTGAATCAATTAACTAATTAAACCCCAATAAATCTGATGACTGATTGATACATTTATTATTTAATCAAGATGTATTCAATGGGCCTCAGTGTTTATATATCAGTGACCAGTTACCTGAACAAACTTCAAGTTTATCTAATGTCACTGATCTCACTGCAGTCCCTGAATCATACTTGACTGTAGTACTTGATCACATTCAGTCTTCTGGGTTAAATAATATGTAATTAGGCTTGAATATTAGCCTTTCAAGAGTTGACAGGGAAATGAATCGCATAGACTTCTAACGTAAGTAAGTAAGTAAGGGACATCTGTCCTGTACGAACAGACGCACAAATGTGTGATTACTAACTACTAACATCAAATTAATCTAATAATTCGAAGGAGGAGTATCGGTGTTCGTCTGTTCTAAATAGGACTTCGACCCGTGAGCAGCCCCTGGGGAATTATGTCGGAAAATCCGACACCATTTAATATATCATACAGACAGATAATAGCTGTGTTGTATAAATAAGTTAACTACCATAGAAAACGTAACTTGTAGTGGAATTACCGTCTATAGAAAACGGGATATCATTACCACATACTATTATAATTCACCACCTATTATGGTGGAATTATTCTTAAATTACATTAGTCTTTGGACTTTACCATCATAAAAACATCTCATATAAATTAACTTAATTATCAATATTAAAGTAGAGTAAATGTGACCCTTCTATCACTTTCTGTCATCTGGACAATGTAAGCCAGCGTCAGGGAGTGGTGAGGGAGCAGCCATTGTTTATACTAGACCAGAGGCTCAAGGAAGCAAATT
>NW_027190068.1:0-57651 GCF_040958095.1 Procambarus clarkii
ATTTCGTTTTTTAGCTCTTGAATCACCTCTGCCACAAATTCACGGCCGTTATCGCTCTGCAGAATTCGTGGGGCTCCCAAGAGAGCAAATATATCGAGTAAGTGGCGTGCCACTTCAATCGCCCGTTTACTGCGAAGAGCTCGTAAAACCGAAAAACTTTGTTAAATGATCTTGATAATGTAAAAATATATTTATACAACACATCCTCCTTCTTTTTGCATATTTATTAAATCCATTTGTCCTCGCTCCGCAAAACTGGTCGATACAATGGGCCGTATTACCCCTTTTTTCGTCGAGGAAGTCGTTTCAAATTACATATGTGGCAGAGTGAAATAAAGAGTTTCACCGATTGTTGAGTTGACGTTAGCGATTAGTTTTACTTGCTTCAAAATAAGTTCTTTTTTTCTCCTCCGTGACAAACTGCTCTGTGTGCATCATAAATCGTATCATACAATTGCCCTTGATGTATGAAACGACGACACATCCGGCCAGGATCAGCTGTTGTTGCTCCTGTTGTTGTGGTTGTTGTTGTTGTTGTTGTTACAGCCGTAGTAGAATGACGATTGTCACTGGTCAGTTTACGCTTGGTCCCCCGCTTCATTCTTCGTTCAGTTTCGTCGATGGTTACTAAGGACATCATCCCCAAATAGATTTTTGACATCATATCGAGACAATAGATCATATTCATGAGAGGTCTTTGTAGTCAGTTTCAATTAGCATTTTTGACTTCCTCGATGTATTGGGCTAATTTATCTCGAGTAAAAATTTTCCGGCTTCCATGCCCACCTTTTTCCAACATTTGGTTAATTTTTAATTCAAATTCCTTTTTTTGTATCACCTCTTCTTCTCTCTCACACCCTTCATTAACTTTTTGTCCCAAAGGTAAAGACGTGGATGATGAAGGTAATGGTTCTTCATCAACACTAGTATCGTTATTATCACTTCTTTCTTGTTGTTTCTGTCCACATGTTAATGGATAGGAAATTGTAGGTGTGTCCTCCATGCTGGAGCAAAATCGACTGACTCTGATATTAACCCTCACACGCTGAATATTTTATATTGACCAATCACTGGCAGGCTTTCTTGGTTAAGCTGGCAGTTTATAGTTTGTGCTTATTTGACTAAATTAGTCCTGTAAGACAACACAAACATTGTTGTTACATTCTAGGTCAATTATTTCAAGTTTCCGTTAAAATGTCAGTGTCATCAATATCTAGCAAAATTATTATAATACTTTGCCTAATGGGCAGAGTGCACTTATTGTATGTGAAAAAAAAAAAAAAAAAAAGGAAACTAGACTAAAATTTAATTTATTGACTATCATCAATTCAATGTGTGTGTTGCGGGTTACAAACAAAAAATCAGTGTAGCATCATACCCTCCCTGAGAGAGTGAAATATCATCAGTTCAATGTGTGTTGCTAGTTACGAACAAAAAAAAATTCAGTGTAGCATCATACCCTCCCTGAAAGGGTGGAGGGAGGTGTTAAACAATGATAGGGTTAATTACCAATGTTTGAATGTGGTTTGGGGAAGTTGGTTGACGGTTAGCCAATTTCCTTAACTCTCAAAACTTAGCTGATGTTCTTCTTTATGTTAACGACCACTTTGTATATCTTCCTTAAGTATGTTAACTATAGCCTGAAGTGCATCCTGCTGCCATTTTAGGTATTGTGATATATCCTGCACTTTGTCAACAACCCAGTCCATACCGTTGGGCTCGCGGAAAACTACCAGGCTTTATAGACTGAGCCATTAGTTCATTCAAACATCCCTTGAGGTCCTGCAGCTGCATATACAAGTTTTCTAATCGCAGTCGAATCTGATCCTCTATTTCTTCTAGTGGTAGATTTTTTTTCCTTTCAACCTCTTGTGCTGACACCAATTTTAGAACTCGGCGCATTATATTGTCTGTTTCAACTTAAAATTCTGAATGGTAACTTTAATTGTCGTCTGCATACAACTTAATTGTCTTATATCATCCATAATATTCTTCATACTATTATGAATTTTATTACCATATTCTTCTTGATACTTGAACTGTTTCTGTAATTCCTGAAATCCCACTTTTACAACAGGTATCAATTTCTTTGGGTCAGGATTTTTTTGCTTGCCAGTTCCCACAATGCTGGATCAATTCCTATAAACAATAAATAATTTATTTTAATTTTAATTCCACAAATGTAGGAAAAAAATACCCCGTAATATCTTCACTTTTGTCATTATGTCACGATAAGTAGATGGATTGGTCATATCAAAATCATTTACCTCTTTGCGGTGTATCAAGATATTTCTTCATTTGTTGTTCAGTTAAAGTCAACATTGGAATAATCTGTTCAATAACAAATTCTGAAACAGAAAAAGTAGGCATTTTTGTCTCTGTCTGTCTATCAAAAAACGTCCCATTAATAATGTCCCTTTTAAGCTAATTTGATTATTTAAGCCAACCTGATATCAATTCCCAATAAATATATTGGTGCAAGCTATAATAAGGCTTACTTTAGGCTTACCTTAAAAATTGAATTGTATGATGCTCTTAACATATGACTAAAGGTGTCAGTGGTAGATGCACGTTGAATCTCTCCTAGAAGGTATATTATAATATAGAGCAGTTTGCATAATACCATACTTGAAATCATTTTTTATGATAATTATTATTAGGGAAAACATTATAAAATCTTTAAATTCTTTTACCATTAGGAAAAACTTGCTGAATGTAAAATCTGAAGTTCGTTTTGTTTGGTACTTCAGCAGCAAAAATTTCATTAACAACAACTTCATTACCTCCGAATAATAGACTCAATGCTGAAATAACTTCCTGTTTGTAGGCCCTGGAAGAATAAAAAAAAAATAAAAAAAAACATTTTTTAATGTTCCCGGATCCTAGTCATATTTAACACTGAAAAATTATTAGAATATTATACAAGTATATGAATATTAATTACTTACTCAACTTCTGAAAGGCCCCTTCCAATTATAATTTGCACAATACCATCTTCATTACGATAATTGGGAATTTTTGTATAGCAAACTACTTTGAAACGACAATATGGATTTTCAGATGTGAACTCTACAGGTGACATATTGGACGAATAATAACCTGGAATAAAATTCATAAAATTATACTATTTTAATTATATACATTTTACAATATTATAAACAACTAGTCAAATCTACTAAGTTTTCCATAATGGTTTACTCACTACCACATTGAAAAAAAATAAAATCCACATATTTACCTTTACCAAACCCCCAAAAAGCTTGAAGTTGATTCCACTTTCGCAAGACCTCATCATTTTCATTATTGAAGTAGGAAGGAGCACAGATTGCAATATGTAATGCCATTGATGATGAGCCCGGTTGTTGGTGAAGCATCTGAAACTGATGATTGCCCCTATTTGATTCGACCAGTGAAATTAAAACAATGTTCATCGAATCCTCACACATTATGGTGAAACCATTTAACACACCATCTCACCAAATGACCTACAACAGATCACAATTGCCTTATGTTTGTAAATATATATTAATTTAACTAGTCAGTGGTATGAAGAAAACATTCAATAAAACATATCACTAACTAGTACAAATCAATAAATATCCAGCGACAGGCCTCCGTTGCAGAAATAGGAAAGCGTCTTTTCTTCACAGAAGTTCGTTTGTCAAATATTATGGAAAAAAAAAAACAAAAAAAAAACACTTCAATCAATATCATAATGCGCTTCTGTTAATAGGTCGAATTAAAAATTTTAACAATAATATATATCCAGCAGACAACATTGAGTTAACAACCACACTTCTTTTTGGCAAGACGAAACTTTATAGTTGATCTGGTGGTTTTCAGTCTATGACAAGCAGGCAACCCACAATCATCATTAACACATGAAGACACATGTGTATGCAAGAGGGTTGAATATAAGATTAACACCGAACAATGTGGATGTCTAGAAACTACTACATGATGACGAACCCGGCGAAACATTAGACAAATCGGGGTACAAGTTTTTTTTTGACATGATGCACTGTGGGCAAATTCATACAGCAACACATTGGTTCCATCGTGGTTAGCAAACCATTCTAATATTTGTAATAAACTTTGAGTATTAATTTCACAATAACGTTGTTTTTTTGATATAGTCTCAGGCGTTATATTAACCAACTTTCTCAAAGCCACATTTTCATCATTGGAATGGATATGGTTTTCTATTTTAACAATAATAGACTTGCTAGTTGAAGTAGTATCTTTTTTCTCTTTTATCTTCTTCTCTTCGGCTCCCTCACTGATATCGCTAATATCATCCTAGAAAGATTAGATTTCATCACAAATGCACCTGAGACATTATTTATTTATTTATTATAATATAGTGTCCAAAGCTTCATCATGCTTATCATAAAATAACTTTTAGGTACTTACACCACAAGATTCCTTGGATAGCTCCATTACACAGTAGCCCGTATTACTACTGAACAGGATTCTGGCATACTGGTTGACTGGACTGGATACGGAGGCTCTTATATATTGTATCACCGGCATATTGCATGGAACTTAATGTAATGATTCATTTCTCTCTTTGAATTATATTCATTGGTGAATATAAAATAGAAAAGTTGATTCAATGGCGATAACCAAACTTGGTGTTTACATCGGACGATAGTAGTACTGCTTGGTAATCATGTGATATGTTGATATTTTATAAAGAAGATTATGGTTTTGTTATTATGTCCATAATTACATACCTCATATTTTGTAGTCTTGTAATTAGTGGAAAGAGAGAATGTAAGGTATTTAATTCATTATTCATCAAGTCAAAATATAAATATGATAAGTAAAATAGTAAAAGATAATAGATATATATTTTTATTTTTATATTAATTATTTATATTCTATATAAAAAAAAACATGTTCTATTCCATCCATCAACTAATTAACTAAAAGTCTGAATCTAATGTAAAAACACTGTATTGATCTGAATTCATTACACCATATTTTTGATATTCACTTACTTTTTTTTCAAAAAAATTAGTTTTCCCTTCTAATGAGATATTTTCCATAAAGTCAAATGGATTTTCTACATTATAAAGTTTCTTAAAACCGAGTTCAAAGAGAAGTCGGTCAGCCACAAATTCTATATACTTCCCCATTAGATCACAGTTCATACCAATAAGTTTGATTGGCAAGGCATCTGTTAAAAATTCTTGTTCAATCTTCACAGCATTATCAATGATAGAATATACATATTTCTGATCAGGCTTATTAATCAAGTACTTAAATATCAAGCAAGCAAAATCTGTGTGTAACCCTTCATCTCTAGAAATCAATTCATTACTGAAGGTTAGACCTGGCATTAAACCACGTTTTTTTAACCAAAATATTGCAGCAAATGAACCACTAAAGAAAACACCCTCTACTGCAGCAAAGGCAACAATGCGTTCGGCATATGTTGCTGTTCTATTGGTAATCCACCTTAGAGCCCAATCAGCTTTTTTCTTAACAGCTGGCAGCGTTTCAATAGCATTAAATAATCTGTTCTGCTCCTGTAAATCTTTTATGTATGTATTAATAAGTAAACTGTACATTTCATTGTGAATATTTTCCATGGCAATCTGAAAACCATAAAAACACCTCACTTCTGGTATTTGTACCTCTTGGCAGAAACGTTCAACAAGATTTTCATTGACGATACCATCTGATGCGGCAAAAAATGCTAGAACATGTGAAATGAAGTGACGTTCCTTGTCATTAAGTTTCTGTTCCCAATCTACAATATCCTTTGACAAGTCTACTTCTTCAACTGTCCAAAATGATGCTAGCGCCTTCTTACACATTTTAAAGATATCATGATTTTTAATTGGGAACAATGTAAAACGTCCTGGATTTTTAATCAAAAAGGGTTCAATCATCTGAAAAAAATATATAAATAAATAAATAAAATATTTATTTTAACATTATGTTCACTATCATAGCATAATAAACGAATGAAATTATTGAATTTTGAGTAAAAAAGAGATTAATTTACTACGTACATGTTCTTCCATCCTATATTTTATGTAAACTAAAATAGGTACACATACATATATATATATATACATACATACATATACATACACACACACATATATATTCTTTTCTTTGACACGCTTCCCAATGAGCAGTATCCATTATAACACCAGGCAGTAATACTTCCTATGTTTTGAAGGCATGCCAATTGAACCTGATTGTGACTCACTGCTGCGTTTGTTGCTATTTATTTCAGTAACAGTATATTCACTCTCTGGGAGAACTTCAGAAGGGTATATAGGGGGTATTTCATTGTTCCAAGTATCAAGTAGATTTGCTCTCAATTTTTCTGAATTGATACTCCCTATATCTTCTGTTAAAATATTTAAAGATTTTAAATGAGGTTTAATACTAATGTCTGCAAATTCATATGAAAGGTACTTATTTACCAATACATAATTTCGTTCCCAGTCATTCATACTTAAAATAATCTTAACATCTTCAAAATGTTTTAAATTAAAGTTTTCCACTTTATTTATTGAGGGCCAAGTAATTGAAGCACATTTTATAATAATTATTTCACTGTTTTGAAGATCAATTAATACGTCGGCAAATGTTTTTCTTACATTTATCGATGAAACATTATCTAATATAAGTAAAAATGAATTTTCCACTAAATGATACAAGTTGATTGTTGGATTAAAGTTTTGTAAAAATTCCACTTTTATTTTTAAATTATTTCTCCATATGACAATTTTATCCCACACTTGAATGATATTTTTGGGGGCTGTTAGTATTATAACAGAATATTTTCTGGGGTAGATTTCATATTGCTTTTTCATGGTTTACAAAAAAAAAAAAAGCAACTGCGCCACCCTTGCTGACAGTTGGGATCTTGAAGAACAAATAGAACCAATATCACCATCACTTTATAATTATCTGAAAATGATAAAAAAAAAATAGTTCTTTGTATATTATAAGCTCAGAAATATATAAAGATGTGTTGATACAAAAGTAGAATGAATAATTTGTTCCACAAGAACAAATCTACATACCTTATTTTTTATATAATTATCTTTTTAGTAATAATATTTAAACAGGATACTATATCATGCTTTATAGTATTATAAATCCTACATTTTAACCGTGATCCTAAATTTAACCACAGCAAATGGATCACTCATTATATTAATATTTTTTGCCCACATTTTACATATTATAATATTTTCACCTGGGCTAAGTTTCAATTGAATAGGAAGAAGTGGGGCATAATATCCATCTATATGTTCCTTGGTTGGAAAATAATAAACAGGAAAACCTTGCGGAATATATTTGTTTGGACTATTAACCCAAATATGTGAACAAGATACCCATACACATTTTGGTAACTTATTACCATTAGCAATTGAGCTTTTCTTCATATTTTCACGTAGGTTTGTAATCTCATGATCTGTAGAGAGTGGAAGATCTTCAATATTCTCATATACAATAGGTGAAAAATTTGGAAGATTACGAATAGATAATAAAATTATCGGTGTTAAGGTATTAAAATACCAATTCTCTTTTCTAAATTGATCAAATATGGATGTATCAAATTTACAAAATACATTATTATTTTCATCATTATTAATCGTTGTATCATCATTACAATTAACTGTATTTACATGAGAAATCATATCGTAACCACGATTTTGGTCCATATAATACTTACTTTCAAAGACAACATACAGACCAGCAGGTTTAGTATTAGTTTTTGTAATGAAATTCATTGACAGTTGAGGATGCTGAGTTGAAATTGTTGACCTATTTCTTGAATAATATAAATATATAATTGAAAAGATCACAATTAAAAATATTATAAATATTATAATATATAAGGAATTTGATAGTGACATTATTATTTTATTTTATATAAAAAAATGTCTCACATCTAAACTAATAATGTATACTACTGATTATATTATATATATAACGAAACAACATTCTTGTTGACTTAGTTGTGTTATTTTTGATACGATGGTCATCTAGTCAATATGTGGGGTTACCTGCAGGGGTCACGACTATCCTCAGTTCTAATCTACACATGAATAATCTTCCATTTAGACCACCACACAGCTGAGTGGATACGAACATTAGATAGCGTCTTTCACCCTGATACCCCTGTTTCATAGCAGTGCTTCCTGGGGGTAGAAATAGGCCTGGTCTAAAACTGGTCTGTGGGGACCTAGTAGCCAGAATGCACTTCTCAGCCTACTATGCAAGGCCCGATTTGCCTAATAAGCCAAGTTTTCCTGAATTAATATATTTTCTCTAATTTTTTTCTTATGAAATGATAAAGCTACCCATTTCATTATGTATGAGGTCAAGTTTTTTTTATTGGAGTTAAAATTAACGTAAATATATGACCGAACCTAACCAACCCTACCTAACCTAACCTAACCTATCTTTATAGGTTAGATTAGGTTTGGTAGCCGTAAAAGTTAGGTTAGGTTAGGTTAGGTAGTTGAAAAATAATTAAATCATGAAAATTTGGCTTATTAGGCAAATCGGGCCTTGCATAGTAGGCTGATAAGTGCGTTCTGGCTACTAGGTACGACATATATTATATATATATATATATATATATATGTCGTACCTAATAGCCAGAACGCACTTCTCAGCCTACTATTCAAGGCCCGATTTGCCTAATAAGCCAAGTTTTCATGAATTAATGTTTTTTCGTCTACCTAACCTAACCTAACCTAGCTTTTTTTGGCTACCTAACCTAACCTTACCTATAAATATAGGTTAGGTTAGGTTAGGTAGGGTTGGTTAGGTTCGGTTATATATCTACGTTAATTTTAACTCCAATAAAAAAAAATTGACCTCATACATAGAGAAAAGGGTTGCTTTATCATTTCATAAGAAAAAAATTATAGTAAATATATTAATTCAGGAAAACTTGGCTTATTAGGCAAATCGGGCCTTGAATAGTAGGCTGAGAAGTGAGTTCTGGCTACTAGGTACGACATATATATATATATATATATATATATATATATATATATATATATATATATATATATATATATATATTGATTAAATTATTGTTGACTCGAGCTCCTTTTTTATCTGTGATATAAATGCTAAAATTATATTGATCTCATTTTCAATTACATCAGTTAGAATATTATCTCTGTGTGATGTTAATGTTTCACTAAAGGCTTCCTCAAGAACTGTTGGAGTATAATTCAACAAATGAAGGCAACCATAATTATGAACATGTTGAGCCACATTACATTTGATTTCATCTGTATGGAATGAACTGTAAATAATCTGTGCATGACATAAACCATATGGATTCTGGCAATTCAGTTGTTGATTAACATTATTAGATAATGGTGATGGTGGAGATGATATTAGTTCAAGTTGAGATGGTGGTTGGGAAGAAGAAGGTAGTCTAGGATTATGAATAGGTTTTCGTGATGTAACTTTATATGGATTTGGGGAGTGAGTGGGTTTTAAGGTAATATTCCCTTGTAAGGTCAAATAATTGCGTACCAATGTATGTTGTTTATGTATAACTCCTCCACCATTAGCAATCCATATAATAGTTACAAATAGAGAGTGTAACATATCGAGAAGTAGACGACAATTACTTTGAGCTAAATAATTATGATATATTTTGAAGTCTTTGCTACCTATTATTAAATTTTCTTTGCATTTAACTTTGATTCTATTTAGAGTATTACTTTCAATATTTTCAATATTTTCAGTACGTTGTATTAAAGATTGGGGATGAGAAAACACAATATCTTTAATTTTTTTGGTTTCTGCATGAGGTGAAAATAAATAATGAAGGAGACTAAATGACATAATATAAAATTTCCCTGTTTCAGAAACCAGCAAACGATATGGATGTATTAGATAGGGAAAATATTTAATTATATTAAATACTTGGTGAATTTTATTGATCAAATCGCTCAATTGGGTTAAATATATTAAACGCTTAGAAATAGAAAATAAATCACACAAGCCCAAAATGGGACGAATTCCCAATAAATCATTATTATGATCTTTACTATCAATTGCACAATCATTAGTTCCTAGCTTCCACATATTATCAAACATTTCTACCGATCGACCATCTATAAGTCTAAATCTGTGAGAGGGATTTGCAACAAGGGAATTTAGATCATGTTCATTTAAGAGATAAAGTGGCGTAATATTATTCTTGAAACCACCTAAGAGTAAATCAGCTGTAATTTGGCCATTGGTTTCGTGAGAAAAAATATGATGAGGGCTAATGTATATTATCTGAATTTCTTTAGGTATAATTTTCTTTGAAAGATAAAGTGAATCTAATGACTGGCCCAGTAAACCTAGTGGCTTCATTTCACATAATACAGGATGTATATGGAGTATATTATCTTTTCCATAATATTGGAATGAAGAAAAATTTGAAAGTTTTAAACATAAATTTTGATTCATAATTAGAGTTAGGCCTAGTAAAAACTTGTCATTGATCTTATTATTATCAATTAGAAGATTTTTATTCATTTTTTTTTATAACCTATACCAATTTCTTTCTATGATTAAATAGTTGTTTTCTTTGTTTATTTGTGTATTTGAGATTTACCATAATTTTTCTGAAATAAATTCTAAATAGCCCACTGGTGTGAAGCTGGTACAACACACTTGTGTGTCTGGTTACTGGTACAACACACTAGTGTCTCTGGTGACTGGATCACTTATCAGTGATCTGTCTGGCTCCCCTGGTATAAATATACAAAAACAGAGCTGTGGTAAACACCTACAGTAACAGACCATGGTAAATTTATAGAAGAAAATTGAAAATATATTTTCAAAAATTATGGTAAATAAATAAATATATAGTTGTATTAGAATTTTTTCATTATATATGAAGTTATTCTTATTATAACAAAACAGGGTTCACATGAAAACCACATAGATATAGCAGACTGGATGATTCTATTTATTAAAAAATATTTTACAGATTGTCTGTCATATAAACCATAAAGGTATTTTTATGGTTAGGTATTTAGTAGTGTCAATATCGCAGCCTTACCTAAATATCTATATGACCAAACCTAAAATCAACCCTACCTAAATATGAACTGATTTAAAAAAAAAAATATATATATATATAGTTCAATTTAAAATGAACATATCATAGAATTTTTTAGCCTTTGAATATTCAAGAAAGGTACACCTAACACTTGTAAATGTAATTTTTCCTGTATTTATGAAACCATTGACCAGTCCTTGTTCAGTAGTCACTGTCCCGATAATCACTTCCGAACATGAGTATTGAATATCAATCTGACTTCCTGTTCATTGGTTATCATTGACTATAACAAGATGTCCAAACATGTAATCACCACATTCATTATGGGTTAAAACATTAAATTTCCTAAGGGTATCATGTGAATATGCTGGATCTCTTAACAATGATAAACATAAATTTATATAAGTGTCTCGCTTTAGTGGAATAGTTGATCTCATATTCCAGCAATCTTCCAACTTGGAGATGATATAAATTTTCCTTTTACCATGAATACCATGGACACTGATAAGCATGTCCACCACTTTCTTCACTCGCTCATTAATTAAAAGTTCAAAAAATTTATCATCAAAAGTGGGATTTTTCTTGATAATTTTAGGGGTTTTGTTGATTTTGGTGATTTTGGAGGACGATACCATGATGATTATTGCTAGAATATCCTCCTGAAAAAAACATGAAAATAACATGTTTAGAAAATAGATCTAAATGGGACCAAACCATACTATTCATGTCATATATACACCAATTCCATTCCATTTTAGTTTGACTGAAATAACTACTTGCCTTTTAGTGCCACTAGTTATCCTTGTGATGAGTCTAGGAACCTTAATGGTTATATCTTGGTACAGAACCCATATTTTATATCTTTGGAAAAAAAAATATATATATAATATTATTCAAAAGTACATAATGTTATTACACAATCTTTATCTTGCGATTATATCAATTAAAATAGTATATTTATAAATCAAAAAGAATATCCTGACAGAATACGTCTACATCCCGGAGAAGTAAAGTCTATAGATTTCACTTATTCTGTTATTTATTCGTTGTTAATCAAAAAACCCATTTCAAATTTTAATTTCAAACACTTGACATGAAGGTAGACTTGGAGGTTTATGTGTACTAGCATGTTTTAAATTTATCTTTATATACATTATCTTCCATACATGATTATTTGGACTGCATACCATACCCGTTTCTTGTTCAAAAATTCCCACACATGAGTTTCGGATATGTATGGTGCCACAACAACTGATTTTGACCATACCAAAATTGGATTGATAAGCTTGTATTCCATTTTCTAAATTAGGACTGAACTGAATCTTATACTCTTGAAATGTTTGTTTTAAAAGTTGGAAAGTATTTCCTCCTCCAAAAGCATGTCTCTCACTATTTGACTGGCCAATTAAGTAAATATCAGTGTAACTGTTGTCATAAAAAATATCACCTCGAAAAGTATCTCCGGGTAGGTGGAAACACTCTGGCTGCAAACGATTAATCATTCTAAAATACCATTTACAAAATTTTTGTATAAACTCGTCACTTCTTATAACTTCCATTTTATGTTCTACCGGGGAAAGAACACCACATACAAATTTGTTTTTTTCATTATTAGTTCGAATAGAAGTTTTAGGAACATCATCACATAAGACAGGTTTTTTTTTTCATTATTTGTTTGAGTAAAAGTTTTAATTTCACTCTCTTCTGTCTGATGCTGTAATAGTGTACTTATATATGAATCACATTGACATTGTACTGTTCCTAAATTTGTACGTTCTGCAGTACCCATAAAACTACATTGTTTAGGATTTTTAATTATATTCTTGGTTTCACCAGTTGTATATTGAATAAAACTTGGATTGGAACATAAAATGATGTTCGTATTTCCGGGTATTGAGAGTTGGATAGCACTTGTAATTTCGGTTTGGGGGTTTGAATGTGCTCTTCCTTGTTCAGTTGAATATCCGATACCTATTTTACCATGCTGCTTTGTCCAAAACTCTTTTACAGCTATTACCAATTCCATTTTCTTAGCAAAAGGCATTGATGGTACTTGATTTTTATAGAGGTAGTTAAAAAGATTTTGGGCAGTAAGACGTCGATAAGAAAACAAGCGTTTCAAGTCTGAAGTATATAATAAAATTATATTTAGGGCTTCTTGAGAACTTTTAGGTGAAAGGCGATGATTACCTGTTGATGTCTGAGCCAGACATCTAATATCTTCAGGGCTCAGTGTTTTTAACAAATCACGTACATTGGCTTCATAAGGGGAATTTATGAGGTTCATAACATATAGGAAGGAATACAACACTAAGAATGGAGATAAATAATATAAAAGTTTATTTATTTACTTACTTCTTTATTTATTATATAAATATATAGAAAGTACATTAATGTACATAATAAAACTGAATGTAGCCTCCCAAAAATATCATTGAGTCAATGTCGCTATGTAGAGCGACACACACAGGACACTGTCTCTGACCACACCCTTGTCGAGTCCACTTCCTTCACACCTATCGCACTGTAATAATCCATTCCGTGTCCAATCATAGTAAGAGTCACTCACCACAGATAATTGTACTTTTGACCAGAAGAGGGCGCCTTCTTTTCCCATACTTGTGGGTGACGGCTCATAGATAGCAGCGCTGCCATCGCTTCTCCATTCTCTGTGGAGGCGTCGGGTCCATAACACAATTACAATGAGAGCCATATTTATAAATCGTGAAATAGAAATACTCACTCATTGTTAACAAAATTTATTTAGGGTTGGGGTTTGAATAGGGTAGTATCATCATATCTTTGTCTCAAATTTCCCAAATAATAGGTAATTGGGATTAACATAGTAGTATATCAAAAGGCCCTTCTTACAATAATGTCAGTCCAAAAATTAAAACTCTTTATTGAGGATTAAGTTATTATATCTTAGCCAATAGCCAAGGCTACCTACCACCAAAGTACAGATCACCACCCATACATTTTCCTTCAATGTTGGAATGATTGGAATTACCAATTTAAAATTTCAAGTCATATATACGATATATATGGGAATTTAGGGGATATTACAAAAAAAAACATACCAATTTAAAAACACCATGTAAAATAATTATAACATTTAAAATTGTGAAAACAATTGTTAATATAATGAAAAATTTCTTAACAAATAATGATATCGTTTTCTTCGTGTGTGTAATACCTATATAAATGGTTCCATTTGTAACATATTTACTGTTATTTATATTTAAACTATTATCAAGGATTGTAATGTTATATTTTTCATATAACCAACACATTATGACATTCAAATTATCTTGTAAATTATTACACACCTGAGTTTCGTTATTGATACCTCCTACTATTATAGACAAGTGATTCCAACATAGTAGTATATTTTTATAATCCCACAATACAGAAAATTTCATATATTTAACAGGAGTCCTAATCATATATGCATCTTTAATAAAAGATAAATTTTGTACATTTTCATTATAACTTTGTACATTTTCATTACTATAATAACGGCATTCTATTAAAATTGACGCTAAGTTAGTTATGTTTATTTGGTTTGGAAGTATAATAGATGAATTTCGTCCTATTAGTATATATACCTGTATAGTGTCTTTAAAGTTTAACTGGAACTCGAACCATTCTTGTTGTGATAGTAAATCATATATATTGAAAAGTTCTTCATGTTTATATTTAATTTGCTCATCACCTCTATCAAACCAGTATTTAATTGAATCTTTCAATACTATAACTTCATTGCAATCATACTCTTGATTCATTGGAATTACTGGAATAATTAATAATAATAATAATAATAATAATATTAATAATAATAAAAAAAGGGTTGGAATCATTTTCAAGCCACAAAATAAACTAAAAATAATATAACATTAAAGCTTGTTTTTATATTTTAATCTTTCAACATTTAGTAAAAAATATATGGTTATGGATGTCATTATTAACAATCAAGGAAATCAGCAACCAAAAGCAGATCTAGAGCAATATTATTTTCAATTGGAAATTCAGGATCAGTAGTAATCTCATTTTTCTTGAATTGAGTATTGTAGGTGAAATATGTACACGCTTTTTGAAGAAGATATGATCTGAAGAAATAAAATAAAAAAATAAAAGTATTATAATTATTTATTTATTATATACAGTTTATATGTTTCTCTAAATAACAGTTAATCTCTAAATATAACAGTTTATATAATAACACTTTGTTCTAACAGCTTTATACTTACGGAATTGTTTTAAAATGGATTTCATTTTTTTCCTGTTCAATACACGTTGTTGAACTTGACATCATAGCTTGAATTAAATTTGAGGTGAAGGCATCTTTCCTTTTAATGATGAATTCATGGTCATCACAAGATATTAACTTGATGTATGTGGAATTAGGACCTTCACATCCACCATAGAAAATCTGGTAATATTGCGTTAGTGTTTTTTATCTTCAAAAAACATTCAATCCTATTTTACATCATCTCATCATGATAAAACTTAATATGTATATTGTGGAGGTTTCTCTACATTTAAGTTATCATTTTTCATAGCTAACCAAATTTCTTCGGAATGGGGTTTACTTGGATGAAAAAATTCATTGACAAGAAATTTAAGAAATATTTGAGCATCCTCAGTAACCCACATATTACAACAATTGTTTGCATAAACATAATATATGTGAACATATACCCAACAATTATTATACTTAATTCTTGCTGTTATGGTGGAATACCAACCATAATAAATGAAATAATTATATATCCGGTCCATATGGTCATATTTAATAAAATCTTGAAATCCGGATTCGGATAATTCTTCTTTAGTGAATGTACATTTTTCTAAGCATTCAACTTTACATTTAGTTTCAAGAAATATCCTATCTAGCTCACTTTTCAATTCTTTAAATTTTTTAAAATTAGAATCATATTTAAATGGAGCGTCAAATTTATTTATAAAAAACTTGATTTTTTCATATTCCTCTTCATTTACCTTTTTATCTTCATCTTCTTCTTCAATTACCTTTATATCTTCATCTTCTTCTTCAATTACCTTTATATCTTTATCTTCCTCTTCAGTTACCTTTTTATCTTCATCTTCTCCCCTTTCTTCATCTCCCTTTTCATCTTCAACTCCTCCTTCATTTACTTTCCTCTCTTCATCATTTCCCAATTTCTCAATGCCAACTGCTTCCCCATTACCAATATCCATTTGGTTCATTTTTCCCAACCTGAAAAATATATATATTATAATTGAAATAGTCTGGTGTATTGAAATAGACTAAGATGATCATCAATCTATTCAAGGAGAAACAGAAACAATCTCAATCAAAAATTGAAAGTTATCTACTACTTAAAAAAAAGAAAGAAAAAAAAAGAAAAAACAAACTGAAATACTTACGCCTTATTTACGCCTTAGTAAATGTTAATATACTACACAACAATGGTTGTAAGTATAACTTTTAGAAGTTCACTGTAGTAATATCCAAAGAAACGCAGGATGAGAATTGAGATACTGCTCGGATCCCACCTCCTTTTATACAACACACACACACACACACACACACACACACACACACACCCACACCAACACAAAGACACACACCCACACCAACACAAAGACACACACACACACACACACACACACAACGACACACACACACTTACACACACACACACACAACGACACACACACACTTACACACACACACACACACAACGACACACACACACTTACACACACACACACACACTTACACACACAAAGACACACACACACAAAGACACACACACACACACACACACAAAGACACAAAGACACACACACAAAGACACAAACAAAGACACACACACACACACACACACACACACACACACACACACACACACACACACACACACACACACACACAAAGACACACACACACACACACTTACACACACAAAGAGACACACACACACAAAGAGACACACACACACACACAAAGACACACACACACACACACACACAAAGACACAAAGACACACACACAAAGACACACACAAAGACACACACACACACACACACACAAAGACACACACACACACACACACACACACACACACACACACACACACACACACACACACACACACACACACACACACAAAGACACACACACACACACACTTACACACACAAAGACACACACACACAAAGACACACACAAAGACACACACAAAGACACACACACACACACAAAGACACACACACACACACAAAGACACACACAAAGACACAAAGACACACACACACAAAGACACACACAAAGACACAAAGACACACACACTTAAACACACATAAAGACACACACACAACGACACACACACACACACACACACACACACCAGAAGGGAGGACAACCCCGCCTCCCTCCTCTGCATAGAAAACCCCCCTACCCCAAACCCTCCCTGCCCCCACTCAAAAGTTCAGCCAAATCTCCCTCCCCCCACACCCAATCCCCACCCTTCTACCCCTCCCCTCCTCCCGAGTCCTCCCTCCCCCCCTTTCCTTCCCGTCCTCCCTCCCCTTTCACCCCATACCCTCCCTGTCCCTCCCCCTTCACTGGATCCCCCGCCCCTCATTCCAGTATCCTCTGAGATCCTGTTACCCACCTCACAGGTCCTCACACCCATGGAACAGCCTCCCCCACCAGCAGAACACTCACCAAGGAGGCGATTTGAGAAGGGACAGAAGAAAGTGAGCCTCAAAGCGATGTACACTAACATAGATGGAATTACAAATAAAGCAAATGAGCTTGGAGAACTGGTACTAGAGGAAAACCCAGACATAATAGCCCTCACAGAAACAAAGATCACGAAAACAATAACAAATGCAGTGTTTCCACAGGACTATTATGTTATGCGGAAAGAGAGGGAAGGAAGAGGTGGGGGTGGTGTAGCTCTGCTGGTAAGAAAAGGCTGGGATTTTGAGGAGATGGATATTCAGGGCTGTGAAGGTTTCAGTGACTACATAGCAGGTACTGTAACAAATGGAGGGAAAAAAATTATAGTCGCAGTCATATATAATCCACCACCAAATGACAGAAGACCTAGACAGGAATATGATAGAAACAACATGGCCACCATTAACATAATAGAAAGAGCAGCTTCTGTTGCTAGCAGGAATGGATCTGGACTACTAATTATGGGAGACTTCAACCATGGGAAGATAGATTGGAAGAACAGAGACCCGCATGGAGGACCAGAAACATGGAGAGCTAAGCTGCTGGACGTGGCAACAAGAAACTTTCTAAGCCAGCATACCAAAGAGCCAACAAGAATGAGAGGAGAAGATGAACCAGCAATGCTTGATTTGATATTTACCCTAAATGAATGGGATATAAGGGAAGTTAAGATGGAAGCGCCCTTGGGAATGAGTGACCACAGTGTATTGAACTTTGAGTACCTGGTAGAGCTAGGACTTATCTCCCCCCAAAAAGAACTAGGAATCAAAAGGCTGGCATACCGAAAGGGGAATTATGAACAGATGAGAAGTTTCCTAAGTGAAATACCTTGGGACACAGACCTCAGAGACAAGTCTGTACAGGGTATGATGGACTATGTTACCCAAAAGTGTCAGGAGGCAGTAAACAGGTTCATCCCGGCCCAAAGGGAAAAATCCGAGAAGCAACAAAAGAATCCATGGTATAATAGGGCATGTATGGAAGCGAAGAAACTGAACAAGGAGGCGTGGAGGAACTTCCGGAATAACAGAACAACAGAAAGCAGGGAGAGATACCAGAGAACCAGGAATGAGTACGTCAGGGTGAGAAGAGAAGCAGAGAAAATTTTTGAAAATGATATAGCAAACAAAGCCAAGACCGAACCAAAGCTACTCCACAGTCACATCAGAAGGAAAACAACAGTGAAAGAACAGGTATTGAAACTTAGAACAGGCGAGGACAGGTATACAGAGAATGACAGAGAGGTGTGTGAGGAACTCAACAAGAGGTTCCAGGAGGTCTTCACAATAGAACAGGGTGAGGTCACTGTGCTAGGAGAAAGGGAAGTAAACCAGGCGGCCTTGGAGGAGTTCGAAATTACGAGAGAGGAGGTCAAGAGACACCTGCTGGATCTGGATGTTAGAAAGGCGGTTGGTCCAGATGGGATCTCACCATGGGTACTGAAAGAATGTGCAGAGGCACTTTGCTTGCCACTCTCCATAGTGTATAGTAAATCACTAGAGACGGGAGACCTACCAGAAATATGGAAGACGGCGAATGTGGTCCCAATATACAAAAAGGGCGACAGACAAGAGGCACTGAACTACAGGCCAGTGTCCTTGACTTGTATACCATGCAAGGTGATGGAGAAGATCGTGAGAAAAAACCTGGTAACACATCTGGAGAGAAGGGACTTCGTGACAAATCGCCAACATGGATTCAGGGAGGGTAAATCTTGCCTTACAGGCTTGATAGAATTCTACGATCAGGTGACACAGATTAAGCAAGAAAGAGAGGGCTGGGCGGACTGCATTTTCTTGGATTGTCGGAAAGCCTTTGACACAGTACCGCATAAGAGGCTGGTACATAAGCTGGAGAGACAGGCAGGTGTAGCTGGTAAGGTGCTCCAGTGGATAAGGGAGTATCTAAGCAATAGGAAGCAGAGAGTTACGGTGAGGGGTGAGACCTCCGATTGGCGTGAAGTCACCAGTGGAGTCCCACAGGGCTCTGTACTCGGTCCTATCTTGTTTCTGATATATGTAAATGATCTCCCGGAGGGTATCGATTCATTTCTCTCAATGTTTGCGGACGATGCTAAAATTATGAGAAGGATTAAAACAGAAGAGGACTGTTTGAGGCTTCAAGAAGACCTAGACAAGCTGAAGGAATGGTCGAACAAATGGTTGTTAGAGTTTAACCCAACCAAATGTAATGTAATGAAGATAGGTGTAGGGAGCAGGAGGCCAGATACAAGGTATCATCTGGGAGAGGAAATTCTTCAGGAGTCAGAGAAGGAAAAAGACTTGGGGGTTGATATCACGCCAGACCTGTCTCCTGCAGCACATATCAAGCGGATAACATCAGCGGCATATGCCAGGCTGGCCAACATACGAACGGCATTCAGAAACTTGTGTAAAGAATCATTCAGAACTTTGTATACCACATATGTCAGGCCAATCCTGGAGTATGCAGCCCCAGCATGGAGTCCATATCTAGTCAAGGATAAGACTAAACTGGAAAAGGTTCAAAGGTTTGCCACCAGACTAGTACCCGAGCTGAGAGGTATGAGCTACGAGGAGAGACTACGGGAATTAAACCTCACTTCGCTGGAAGACAGAAGAGTTAGGGGGGACATGATCACCACATTCAAGATTCTGAAGGGGATTGATAGGGTAGATAAAGACAGTCTATTTAACACAAGGGGAACACGCACAAGGGGACACAGGTGGAAACTGAGTGCCCAAATGAGCCACAGAGATATTAGAAAGAACTTTTTTAGTGTCAGAGTGGTTGACAAATGGAATGCATTAGGAAGTGATGTGGTGGAGGCTGACTCCATACACAGTTTCAAGTGTAGATTTGACAGAGCCCGATAGGCTCAGGAATCTGTACACCTGTTGATTGACGGTTGAGAGGCGGGACCAAAGAGCCAGAGCTCAACCCCCGCAAACACAACTAGGTGAGTACAACTAGGTGAGTACACAACGACACACACACACAAAGACACACACACACACAAAGACACAAAAACACACACACTTAAACACACATAAAGACACACACAACGACACACACACACACACTTAAACACACATAAAGACACACACAAAGACACACACAAAGACACAAAGACACACACACACACACACAAAGACACAAAGACACACACACACACACACACACACACACACACACACACACACACACACACACACAGCTCCTCCGCTCAGTCACTCTTTGACATCCGGCACCCACAAGCATATATACACACTTGGTTATTTAAATCTAGATAAGGCAACACTATTTTAAATCATATAGACATCTAATGTATAAAAAAAATACATTTGAAATTAACTAGAAAGTTGGAAGTTTATGAAGAATGGTATATAAACCAGCAAAAGATTAAACATGAATACACCAAACAGGAATAATTTTTTGTGACATATTAACACGGAATCATGTGACGAAGGGAATTACTTTCGTATTTTTAGTGATATTGATGACCAATGATAATATTGTTTAAGAACCCGAAATCCCCATCTCTTAACTGACATCATTCAAACCGGGAAAAAAGGATGAAATTGTAACGTTTATCAATCAAGATGAAGGTATATTACCAAAAGCAGCAGCAACACCACCACCACCACCACCACCACCACCCCTACTTAAAAACATTGGTTTACCATCTTAGTATAATGTCTCTTTCTATAATAAAAATCCAGCCCCTCTTTTTTTTTATATATATATAAAATGTATAAAAAAAATCCCAAAATCAATCCTTAAAATGGATTCTGACCTATCACACCTACCATCACCATCACTACCACAATCACCACCGACACCGACTCCGCCACAATCACCACTGCAACCGACACCGCAACAATCACCACTGCAACCGACACCGCAACAATCACCACTGCAACCGACACCGCAACAATCACCACTGCAACCGACACCACAACAATCACCACTGCAACCGGCACCGCAACAATCGCCACTGCCACCATTCAAAGAAGATAATACTGAAAATTTAATGATTGTGGAGGATCAAACAAACATATTTATTAATAATCAAAATGATGAAGAAGAAAAACGAAAATATGTTCAATTTATACAAGAAAAAGTTTCAAATTATAAAAACAACTTTCATAATTCCAATTCACCTTTCAAATTAGCTTTTATGATCATTAATAATATGGTTATCCCGTATTATAATTCTTCAAAATGTCCAAATAAAATTTCAGATGCAATTTACAAACAACTTATTTTAATGCCGAATGAGCAAATTTTTCATGATGCATTGATTAACTATTATAAAGAAAATCCTATTCATCTATCACCAAATTGGAAAATTGACACCACAAATTTAAATAATTTACAGTTGTATTATTTGTATCACATGTTAATACAATCTGGTTATGATATTGAATATAGCAATTCACATTTATTCTCCATATAATTAAATTGACAAATAAGTATTTTAATAATAAGTAGTATAGAAATGATATTATATATATTTTTTTTTAATACCTTTATTCTTATTGTAAATATTATTTAAAAAAAAGTATCACTACAGAGAGTATATCAATTCGAGTTGGATATATGTGGTACCTAGTAGCCAGAACGGACTTCTCAGCCTACTATGTAAGGCCTGATTTGCCTAATAAGCCAAGTTTTCACGAATTTATATGTTTTCTCTAATTTTTTTCTTATGAAATGATAAAGCTACCCATTTCATTATGTATGAGTTAAAAAAAAATTATTGGAGTTAAAATTAACGTAGATATATGACCGAACCTAACCAACCCTACATAACCTAACCTAACATAGGTTAGGTTAGGTTAATATAATATATGTTAAGTAACGGCCTATTGAATGAATCTCAATCATCAACTCCCCACTGTATGATATATGACTCACGCCGTTTACCCGCGCTTCTTTCAATTTCTTCACTTTGACATTCCGAGCACTGGGCAGAAATCACATTACATCAACATCTATCTCTGACCATCGCATTGCTTTGCTTTGTTTTAATTAGACAGTCGGATTCGCCTGGTCCATGCCACTTTTGAGTTGATTACTATATATGATGGTCAATGTTGGAAACTAGTTCAACAAACAATTTAGTTATCATCGAACCTATATCCAATATTTGCATTATGAATTTCAATTGTGATGATGCTGGGTACCCATCCAGAACCATTTTGGGTTTATGAGGTATGTTTTTCATATTTTTTTTTTTTTTGGGGGGGGGGACACTAGTACTAGTTTCCTTTAGTCTTTTTCATTCCCAACCAACTTTTAGTTCAGTCAAACTTCTCGTATCCTAAAACAAAAACAAAAACAAAAACAAAAATAAATTAATAATGAACCTTGATATTTAGCACGTGCATTTTAACTAACATAAATAAATTTGAAGAAATAATGTACTATTAACTCATCACCTCTATTTTTCTCTTAATTTCAATTGCATCATCTTTATTAATGAAGGTGTATTATTATTCATATATATTGGTGGTTCTATACCAAAAACTGCCTTGTAAGGCGATACGCCAATTCCACGTGAATATGCTGTGTTTTTGGTGAATTGCACAAAGGGAAGTCCAGCTGACCAATCTCGCGTTTGATTTTCACACATCCAACTGCCAAGCATTTTGATTACATTTTCTTTTGTACATTCAATGCTCCCTTGGCTCTGTGGATGACGAGGTTTGCTATTAATGAGGAGCATGTTGGGCCACATTTCGTTTTTTAGCTCTTGAATCACCTCTGCCACAAATTCACGGCCGTTATCGCTCTGCAGAATTCGTGGGGCTCCCAAGAGAGCAAATATATCGAGTAAGTGGCGTGCCACTTCAATCGCCCGTTTACTGCGAAGAGCTCGTAAAACCGAAAACTTTGTTAAATGATCTTGATAATGTAAAATATATTTATACACACATCCTCCTTCTTTTTGCATATTTATTAAATCCATTTGTCCTCGCTCCGCAAAACTGGTCGATACAATGGGCCGTATTACCCCCTTTTTTCGTCGAGGAAGTCGTTTCAAATTACATATGTGGCAGAGTGAAATAAAGAGTTTCACCGATTGTTGAGTGACGTTAGCGATAGTTTTACTTGCTTCAAAATAAGTTCTTTTTTCTCCTCCGTGACAAACTGCTCTGTGTGCATCATAAATCGTATCATACAATTGCCCTTGATGTATGAAACGACGACACATCCGGCCAGGATCAGCTGTTGTTGCTCCTGTTGTTGTGGTTGTTGTTGTTGTTGTTGTTACAGCCGTAGTAGAATGACGATTGTCACTGGTCAGTTTACGCTTGGTCCCCCGCTTCATTCTTCGTTCAGTTTCGTCGATGGTTACTAAGACATCATCCCCAAATAGATTTTTGACATCATATCGAGACAATAGATCATATTCATGAGAAGATTTCCAATTCAGTTTCAATTTAGCATTTTTGACTTCCTCAATGTATTGTGCTAATTTTTCTCGAGTAAAAATTTTCCGACTCCCAGGCCCACCTTTTTCCAACATTTGGCTAATTTTTAATTCAAATTCATGTTTGCTGCAAAATTCTTCGTTTTTCTTTTGCTTTGATATCATCCTATCACTATTTTAATTTTATTTCAATATGTTTATTATATAACCACCAAGTTTTTTTTTTTTTTTTTACAAATCGCCTAGAACACTAGTGATGATAATGGAATTTGAATTGAAAAGGAATTGAAAAGAAGAGTTTGAAGCCTTTACTGTAAACCTGAAGAATCTCGAAATATAAATAAAAAAAAAAATATATATAATGCCATGCCTAGTAAATATATAATATGGTCAGACGGATTTAATAAATTTACCATTCATTAATTACATACCAAAATGAGTGGACAACATAGCATGAAAACATTAGAAGGTTTAAATTTCAAAATAAATTTAAACATTTTAAAACGAAATGGGTTTTATTATAACAAACAAGAAAATCTTTGGAAATGTATAAAGTGTCATTTGTCACTTACATTCAATATAAATAGTAATGCAATTGTATATCCAGAACATAATTGTACATTTATTTCACAAATTAAAACACCTATCAGAATGTTTAACAACATTTTTTTTTTGAAGTTTGAAAGTGCACGTCTAGACACATTTAACAATTGGAAATTCCCATGGATTTCCCCTCTAAATTTAGCTAGGGATGGATTTTTTTATCTTAAAAGAAACGATGCATGTGCATGTATTTTCTGCAATACAGTTATCAAGAACTGGCAAATAAACGATATTCCACATAATAAACATAGACAAAGAGTTCCTTATTGTCCATTTATCATGGGAAAACCCGTTGGTAATGTCCCTTTAGAGTTATGTGAAGTTATTCTGCAATCAAATTTAGTCCTCTCATTGTCACCTCATTGTCCCAGTGTCGATCGAACATATGAAGATTGTAAAAATCGCCTGGAAAGTTTTAGCACATGGCCACTTACATTACCAAACTCAGAAGATCTAAGTTCAGCTGGATTCTTTTATACAGGTCTTAGTGATCATGTGAAATGTGCTTTTTGTAATCTTGGGCTATGGAATTTTGACATTTCTGACAAGCCTCTACTTCTTCATATTCAATGGAATCCGGAATGTAGCTTTCTGAAAAGTTTCATGGATTTATCCTCGAACAAAATTGAGATTACAATACGAAAATTTCGAGAGGTATCTGTAAATGATAAAAAAAATCTAATTCAATCTTTAATTGAAGGAATGGATACCATATGCCAAACCATTTACCATGATAATATACCTCGAGATATTATACATAGTATTGTAAAAGAAACTATAGAAAAAAAAAGAATTTGCAGTATTGTTTTCATATATTTTATTTCGGTATAAAAGTCAGGAAAAACAATTTGGGAAAATTTTGGTAAAAAATTTTCCTCAAATAATAAAAGATATGGAAACTACCACAACCCAAACAACACCCCCACCATCACCCTACCCAAACCCCACCAACACAACAACCCCCACAACAACCCAAACAATAACCCAAACCCCACCAACACAACAACCCCCACAACAACCCAAACAATAACCCGAACCCCACCAACACAACAACCCCCACAACAACCCAAACAACAACCCAAACCCCACCAACACAACAACCCCCACAACAACCCAAACAATAACCCAAACACTGCCACCACCACCACCACCACCCTCCCAAAACCTAACCAACACAACAACCCAAACAATAACCCAAACACTGCCACCACCACCACCACCACCACCACCCTCCCAAAACCTAACCAACACAACAACCCAAACACTGCCACCACCACCACCACCCTCCCAAAACCCTACCAACACAACAACCAAAACACTGCCACCACCACCCTCCCAAAACCCAACCAACACAACAACCCAAACACTGCCACCACCACCCTCCCAAAACCCAACCAACACAACAACCCAAACACTGCCACCACCACCACCACCACCACCACCACCACCCTTCCAAAACCCAACCAACACAACAACCCAAACACCGCCACCGCCGCCACCACCACCACCACCACCACCACCTCACCACAACCCCAACAACCTTACCACACCACCACCACCACTCCCTACTACACATTAATGAATATAATCCATGTTCCGTTAGAATACAAAAAATATATAAATTATTATATAAACACCATTCATTTTTATATACAAAATAGTCAGTATGTCATCTCAGTATTGTAAAGAAACTGATTTTTATTACAAAAATACACATCTTCCTCCCACTATAAATATGCCATTAATACAATTAAAACCAAACCAATTAAATTATGATAATAAAACTAAAAAATCTTTAGGGCTTTTATATGTAGATGCCAGTCAATGTTTTAGTACAGACGAAAAAGTTATATTAAAAAAATGTAAAATCCTAATGTTACATTCTCCATCATACTTTTATATTTCGTATCTTAATAATAAAAGTTATCGACATAAATGGAATGATAAAACGAAAAATGTTATTATTTTTGAAAATTCGTCCCCCATGAGTCAAGCCGAATATGTTAATTTATATCAACATATGTTTGGTAATGGAAATACAATAGAGGGAGAGTATACACTTCCTCGTGGTCAACCTGAAAAAATTGATCAAAAGATTCCGATAATTACCCAAATTAGAGAGTTTATGGAAGAAACACATTGTTTTCATTTAGATTTTATACCAATTATTAAAAGAATTAAATTGGGGATGATTCATAATAACCAATATAATTTACCAATGATATCAGAGGAATGGATAGCACTGAATGGTAAAACCTATCAGTGTGATTATAGTATTTTAATTGAAACTGAAAATGCAAATAATTTAATTCAATTTACGCACTCTCGGTCTCGATGTTTAAATTGGATACTTGGAACTTTAGGATGTATTTTCAACCTAAATGATAAGAAGACCAACAACCGTGCAATTAAGAATTATATGCATCGTTTTCCTTTCAGTCATCGCTTAGATGAAGAAAAAATTGCCTGTTATTTCCCACTTGAAGAAGCCCTAATACATATAAACAGCCATCGACTCAAAACACTAATACCCTTCAATAGTGAAACATTAATTAAAACTATAATTAAAAAAATAAAAGAAAATCGTTAAATAAAATGGTACATCCTCATCTTTCAACAACAACAACAACAACAACAACGGCTTCAGGCGAGAATCATCAACAACTTCCTCAGTTACTACCTCAACCTCATGTTATGGATTTGAGAATAGCTAATAGAGTACATGAAGAATCTTATTGGAATCCAATACCAACCACATTAACAACTCCCACAATTAATGAGACACATGATAATAAGGAAATATCACAGGAAAAAATGAATGTCGTTAAGAAAAAAACAAATTGGTCCCTTTCTATTATGTATCTGTCTTTTTTGGTTGGTTTATTAGCCACCTTTTATCTTTTGGGAACAAATATTTCCAAATCATTAATGTCATTAGTAATTGCTATTATGGCTCTTTTATTAATTACATTTATCTTAACTTACCATCAATATCAATATAAATCAATTGTTTCTTATGCCCAAAAAATCGTTCCTCCAGCTAAACAGCTTATACATCTATTAAATTATTAAATTATAATTAAATTTCATAGTCATTTTATTATTTTTCTCCTATATAAAAAAGAACAAAAAAAGATATGTTCGGTAATAAAATATTCACATATTTTATACTTATTATATTAATTATCTTATGTTTGTTTATTACAATAACATCTGTTATGAATGTATATGATAAAATACCATTTATGGATTCAGTTAAATCTGATGATCACATGAAATATGTTATGGGGTCACATCATGCCATTGCTGGGCTAATTGCAGTAATTCTCGTGATTTTTACAACGATTAATACATATAAAATTATAAACCATGAAGAAAGAGACCAAATGAATTTTGAAGCACAGTAAATTTAATAAAGTATTCAAAAAAAATTGTTGTAATGTATGACATTTACCAAGTCATAGAAACAGGTGCTTGCTTTATTTTTTTAATACAAGTGTAATCAATACTGATCATAAAATTACCTAAATTTTTTAATTATAATTATAAAAACCTACAGTGTGTGTGTGTGTGTGTGTGTGTGTGTGTGTGGGTGTGTGTGTGTGTTGTAAATAGAAATATATTAAATTTGATATATACAAAATTCATATTATATACAAAATTCATATTCTATAATGTTTACAATTTCTAAGATCTAACTGTATATTTATTAATTGAAGGTGGTGGTATGCCTAATATAATAATAATAATAATAATAATAATAATAATAATAATAATAAAAACTCTGGGAGAATGGTAATTCGAATGTAAGTTACAAGTTACTAAAGAGATATTCATCAAATCCTTATTCTCAATAATGGATCCTAAGTGAGTGGGTAAAACGACACATACAGAGGAAGAAACAAACAACGGGTAGGTCTCCTGAAACCCATTTAAACCTATTACAAAAAACAATAACAACCACCAAAATAAATATATATATATATATATATATATATATATATATATATATATATATATATATATATATATATATATATATATATATATATATATATATATATATATATATATATATATATATATATATATATATATATATATATATATATTTATATGTCGTGCCTGGTTGCCAGAACGTTGTATTTGGCCTACTGTGCAAGACCCGATTTGCCTGATGGGCCGAGTTTTCATGAATTTATATTTTTTTCAATTTTTTTTTCTTGTGAAGTGATGAATCTGTCCATTTCATTATGTATGGGTTGATTATTGGAAATTTGAGTTAAAACTAACATAGATATATGACCGAACCGAACCTAACCTAGCCCCTAACCTAATTAACTTGTGCATGGTGAAATGTACAGATTTATCACTTCATAGAGGAAAATTGGAAAAATATATAGATTCAGGGGAACTTGCCTCGTTGGGCAGGTCGGGCCTAGCATAGTGGTCCAGGTGTGGCTTTCTGGCTGCTACATATGTCTATTATTTTTTTTTATAATATGCTAAACGAAACCTCTCAATGTTCAATAATTCTTAGCCATTTATTAAAAAAATTGTGGGAAGGACTCTCTCGACGCCTCACCCTGCCACAGTGGGTCGTCTCTCCGTTCTGTCTCTGTGTCGGATCAGGGACGGATCCTAGCCCGCCTTTTGAGTTCGAATCTCCGTTTTCGGCGACCCACCTTAACACCCCCCCTCCCCTCACCCATCCAGAGCAAAATCCCACCCCTTACCCCCCAAAGTCCTCGTCTCTGCGTTAGTAGCTGGAGTGCTGGTGGAGGTGGAGGTGGTGACAGTGGCACCGCTGTCGTCAGCAGCTGGAGCGCTGGTGTAGGTGGAGGTGGTGACAGTGGCACCGCTGTCGTCAGCAGCTGGAGTGCTGGTGGAGGTGGAGGTGGTGACAGTGGCACCGCTGTCGTCAGCAGCTGGAGTGCTGGTGGAGGTGGAGGTGGTGACAGTGGCACCGCTGTCGTCAGCAGCTGGAGTGCTGGTGGAGGTGGAGGTGGTGACAGTGGCACCGCTGTCGTCAGCAGCTGGAGTGCTGGTGGAGGTGGTGACAGTGGCACGTGCTGTTGGGAGGGTGGCACTGACATCTTCTGATTGTGGAGAGATGGTGTCGCTGTTTGTGGATTGGATTCTCATCCACATTAAAAATAAAATAATTAGTAAACATATACCAACAACAAATATATAAATGTTCATTTTTTTTTATAATAACCAAAACAAAAAAAATATTAGAGGGTAATTCATAAAAAATAAAAAACAACAACTAAGTATTTTGGGTAATTGCCAATAAACAAACAATATATTAAATTATTAATATAATTGAAAAGTTTTAATTATAATATAAATTACCATATACATCCTTGTGTTTTAGGTGGGGTATACAAATTTACATACTGATTAAATGACATTGAATCGCACAAATCTTGTGGTATATGATGTACATCATTAGGAGGTTCTATTTGGAAGTTGGGGATGGATGTATCTGCTTTTATAGTTTTATCAACAACTTGAAGATATTCAGAAGGATCTCGTATTTGTACTAAATAATTAGGTTGAAGAGTTGTAATGTTGTTTCCCGGTGTTACTTCAAATTTCCTAAATACCCCAACACTGCGATTCATAATATTTTGCAAATGGGCAATGGTATTTTTTAATACTAACATCTCATTAGAACATAGGCTCTTGAGAGTAACAAAACCGATTTGATCTGAATATACTACATTAGGCGATGCTATTTCAAGAATATTTGTGCCATTTTCGGGATAGTCTGAAAATATATCAATACCATTGGGTTTTTCACCTGCAAGATTATGATTAATATCGAGTATTTTTGAGGGAGACATTCCAATGGCAATATCAAAAATAGAATAATTAACATTATTTATATCAACAGGTTTATTCAGGTCATCATTAAACTCTGAAAAGTAATTTTTCAAATTGTCTATATTTGCTTTTAAATTCTTACGAAACATTTCCGAATCATTAATATGTTTCTCCATAGCAATATCAGCGAGATCAGGAGAAGTGGTAGTATTTAAGTCAGGAAAACTGTCTGGTTTAATAGGATCTCCAGGTTTGAGATTTGTATTAGGTGTCATGGTATGTGCTGTATTTACAAATCGTTTATGAGGTGGATATTTAGTACCATCTTTAAGTCCTCGTTTCAATTTTTCACAGGCTGTAGTTGATTTAGGTTCAGTACTGTCAGTAAAAACGGCCTTCCCTTTATTATTAATGATGAGAATATTATGTGGAGTAGTGATACACTCATTATTGAGTGGAGGGTATTTTTTAAGATCTTCCGGATTATTCGAGAGGGCAACCGCTATGGCTAGAAAATCATGTATTCGATGTGTGGACAAGGGTTCATAACAAGCAAAATTGGTTCGATTCAAATATAATCTACTTCCATCATTATCTGTTATAGTTTTCACTTGTAAACGTCGCTGTGATTGAATTAGTTGAGAATAATATATGTTTAAAACTGAATTTACATCAAAAATTTTTAGTAAAACTAAATTTTCTTCACCTTTAGCTGCTTTAACAAATTTATGAGGTGGAGAAGTTATTAATTTAATCTTGTCAGTTGGTCTAGGCTCACCTTTGTAATAACCATTATCAAGAGAAGCAGGGAGAGCGTTCATAAACTTTTCATAACATTCCAATTGGTCTTTAATGTTATTATTATTGCAATGGAACAGTTTCCTCTGTATCAACCCAAATTACTTTAACCCCCTGATCTATGAGATTTGATGGCATAGCTAACATCTGTAAAAAGATTTTTGAATCAGGGATTAGAATATTACCTGGATGAAAAGATATATTCATAGCATTTTGCATGTTAGGATAGACTTTTTGATTAACATTATAACTTGTTAAGACATGAGCCATTGGTCCTAAATTATAAGTTTTATGAGGTCCAGTTTTGTTGGAACAAAATGAGTCTTTAAAATCTTTCACCACGTCTGTTGATAACAAACCCATTTTTAGATATAAACAGGGTGGACATATAGCAGACAAACTTTTATAAATATTATGTACTGGTTTTTCCCGTGCTTTTCTATACAAATCTTCAATTTGTTGTAAATGATAATCTTTTTCTTCATATTTTAGGTCAGGAAATAGAGCGTGAATACAAACACATTTAGAAGAATTACCAATCATATTTAACTGTTGACCCAAAGCTTTTATGAAAGAAGCACGTTGGTTAGGGTCACTGATATATCTAGTCATATCTTGAATTTTGGAAAGAACTTCAGATATTTCTGGATTAACTTTTGGATTGGCCATTATTGATGTTATAGATGAATTCGGAGTTAGACCAACTACTGATTGTTGTGTTATGGTGTTTGTTTGTTGGTTTTGTGCTGGTTGGTTTGGTGGTGGGTTTGATGGTGGGTTTGGTGATTGTACAGGATTGGTTGTATTTGGAATCCCTACAGGACTATTCATATTTTCATATATTTTTTATTATAAATTAAAATAAAAAGGTAAATAAATGTCTTCATCTTTACCTCAATCACCGACATCATCACTTTCAATAAAAAATCCGATAGTTAATTCTGATGTCATTAATATCATTTCTAAAATTAATGATGATTCACCCCAACATAATTTAATTAGAACGATGATTAGAGAACAAATAAATATGATAGGTACTCAATGTATTTGTAAACATGCAATTTTACCTAATGTAAAAACAGAAGATAAAGATTATTATTTACTTCAACTTGAACAACTCTATATGAAAGCCCAAGAAAAATTATCCAAATCCAATACCTATATAAGTTTATCTGCCATATGCCAACCATGTTTGTATGTGAAAATGGGTTTAATCTTTCGGGAAACTTTAAATGATTTTCATTATAATGAAATGTGTCATAATAACATTGGAATACACACCTATAATTTAGGATATTTCTGGCATGCTCTATCTAGTTTCGGTATTAATTACAAAATTTATCCCCAAATTAAACAAACACAGAACATATCTTTCTTCCCTGGTAATGTTATCTTACCCAATCCCAACATTTTGTTACAAATTTTAGCTATGCCATCAAATCTCATAGATCAAAATATTAAAATTGTTTGGGTTAACACTAAAGAAATAATAGACGAAATAAATGAAATAAATGTTGACGATTTAACTAAAATTTATACAAAATTTGTAGAAAGTCTCCCATATCCTTTGGAAAACGGTTACTATAAACGTCCATTAAAAAACGAACAATGGAATGACAATGAAAAGGGAATAAGCGCTCCTCCTTCTTCACGATTTATTAAAGTTATAAAAAAGGATGATTTTAATTCAGTGGATTTAAAAATCTTTGATATTAACAATATAATGAGTATTTATTATGCTCAGTTAATTAAATCTCAGCAACGGCTCTTACAAATAAGAAATAATCGATTGTCATACTGTGAACCATTATCGACACATAGGACTCATGATTATATAGCTATAGCAATTGCTCTTTCTGACTCCCTCGATGATCTTAAAGAATTACCGCCTCTCAATGGTCGATGTATCTTCACGATGCATAACATTCTTATTGTTAACAGACAAGGAAGAGCTATTTTTACTACAACTACTACCAAAAATCAATCCACTGAATGTATACAATTAAAACGAGCTCTTAAACCTAAAATATCCACCCAAACCAATACCAGTTCACCCAATGTATTACAACAGCTCAAAAATCCTGTTAGACCTATAGATATTCATCCCCCTTCTTTTATACATGAGACAAAATTTTCTTATCTGTCTCATATTGCAACTGAGAAACCTATGGTTAAAACGTATCAAAGTCATTTAACTTCAAATACTGATAATTTAAAACGGTATTTCAATACATTTAATGATGATCTAAATGTGGATGTGGTAAATAACATTAATGATGTTTCCATTCTCGATATTGCAATGGGAATGTACCCTAGTAAAATATTAGATATTAACTTGAAACCGGAAAAAAATTCAAATATTGATATTTCCACTGACGAATCCAATGGAGAATGTATGATTAGGATATTAGAAACAACCCCTCCTAATACTGCTTATTCATCTCATATAGGATTCATTTCCCTTACAAATATATGCAGTAATGAAAAATTAGTTTTAAAGAATATGGCAACATTTTTACCAAATATATTAGCTCGAGATACTGGCACAAACTTCATTTCTAAAAATTCTCTAGGGAATATTACCCATAATATAAATTTTTTGGCTGAAATGAAAGATCACAACGAGTTTATTGAGTCCATAAAACAACCAAATTAACAAAGTAAAATAAAATAAAAAAAATGACTTCAAAATCAACCTTGGATATTATTAATCTTAATGATGCCCTTAAAAATAAAAAATATAAAAAAGCTTTTCAAATTTATTTAGACTTTGAAAAATCTATTCTAAAAACACTCTTTGTAAATGAAATTAAAATTTTACCCGAAAATGAAAATAGTCCAGAGAGACTAAACCCATTTCCTTTGATAATATGTTCAACGCTGTTCAAATTAGCATTACAAGAAGATAAGAAAAATGATATGAAAGAATTTAAACCGAAAGAAAATCTTCAAAAATTAAATGAATTCTTTAAAAATACCGATAATATTGACCAAATAGTAGGTTCATCCCTCATTAACGATCTACTAACCAACCTTATACATTGTGCAATCAATGAACTTGAAAACGAAAATATGGATGAACCCAATCTCATGGACAGAATTTTTGGTGTATATAAATTATTTGAACAGTTTCTATTTGCCCTTGAACGTAGTCATCTTTATACACCATTTTCAATCAACACTCAATTGATTTACCTTTGTTTTCTGTTATGCAAACGCATGAATGAACTCATAAAAAGTTGTGTAAATATGAATACAATCTCTAATTCAAAAATAAATGAAATTCAAAACACATTTCAAAATAATGTAAACCAATTGGAAAACAATAATAAATTTTGTATACAACAGTTACATGAACATTATCAATGGCAACTAAAAAACTCTCAAGAAATTTATAAAAGCAACATTGAAGAAATTTACAGAAAAACAGAGGAAAGTAAAAATGAATTATGGAAAAGGGTTAACCTTTCAACTATTGACACTATACATGAACAAGAATTAATGTTAAATAACCAACTTGAATTAATAGAAAAAATCATATCCGAAATAAAAACGTATGGAATGAATGATGATGATGATGATGAATTAACACAAGATGACTAACGATCATTGAGTCCTAGGGTTACAAACCAATCGCTCTTTGACCATTCCAATGTCAGCTGAACACCATATTGTTGCTTCTCCAGCCGGGATTCTGCCTTAGAAGCTTTCAGGCATAATCCCACGAGTACTTACTTAATCAAACTTATAGAAATATAAAATAGATATTAATAGTACTACCATCATTAAGTTGAAATTTGTATCCATATAAGGGGACGGCATTGTCTACTTCTGATCATATTACTATTTTCTACCTTGTTTCTATTTATCAATGATAACTGATCGTTTTCAAGCATAATAATATAGTAGTCACTGTTTATACTTCTTTTGTTTTGTATAGTCGGAGTTGCTACTATCCCAAAGATTTCTCTTTCACAGAAACATATTAAGGATAAGAGAGCTGTGTCCCCATATGATGGGTACTGGTCTAATTTTCCTGGTGTGGATGAATCTGTTCCATTATTATGATTATAATTATTATTGGTTTTGCCGTTTAAGCCTTTAGAACGAATAAACATATCAATATCATTTATTTGATGAGGGGGTATATTGAAAGCCCCAAATTCTTTCACCACGTCATATATGGTATAAGGTTTGATAGATATGAGTCGACTGTATTGCTGTTTGACTATTCCATCATCATAATTTGTCTTATAACTCTTTCTTTTCCTTCCCAAAGCATTATAAACAGCCCAGTTATCTATCAGTATGGCTCTCATATCTGAATATTTAGGGTATTTATTGACAATATATTTATATGACTTACTAACACCATATTTATTTTTAGATAAAACACAGTCATAATACGTTAAAATATGTGTAAAATATTGACACATGTTCAATAAAGTTAAAACATTTTGAATATATGATCGTTTTCCTGCTGTCCATAAAATAAGAATATTGTGTTTGTTGGTGGCTTTCATATAATCTAACATCTCATATAAAAATGGCCGTGTATATACTGAGGGAAAACTATCTGACAAATTCAGTTGTAAATGTTGTTGTTCATCATATATGGCTAATGTATTATCGAAATCAAAAACAAGAAGAGCTGGTGCTCTTTTTTCCTCGTTAAGATATCGTACATATTTATAAAAAAACATATCTTGAGTAAAATCTTCAGTATCTAACATTTGTTTACTGTTAAAATAATTATTAATATTATCATCATTATTATTATTATTACTATTGTCATCATTGTTTATTGGTGACAATATATCAGTAGTAATTGTAGATGTTGCAGTGGATGTAGTTGTTGTTGTTGTTGTTGTTATTGTTGACGTAGTGTCACTAGTTGTAATAATTACATTAGTATCACTAGTTATATCAGAAGGAAAATATGATAAAAGTGGCTTTGTAGTCATATTCCACGACATTGTTTTCTTATTTTTTAAAAATTAATTAAATTGTTATTAAATTGTTTTTTTATTGGTCTTTGAAGGTAACAATTGGTAACATGGGATGCCCGAATAATGTGGAAGGAACATGTTTTATTACTTCTTCAATGAAATGTTTGTTAGAGTGTCGCATTTTCTCAGTGGGAAGTATATTTTTATCAAGTAAACATTTTAAATGAATCATGGCATGAACAATAATAACACAGACGTTAAGAGCTGACATTCCCATTCCATTTAGACTAGTGTTGAACATTTCTCCATTAGACATATTTACAAATGTATTATATAAAATACGATGGGAACCTAACACCTTATATCGTTTATCAGCTCCAGGCATAACCAAACTATAAGCATCTAGGCCACTTACAAGAGACCGATCATTATCCTTGTTTATATAATTTTTATCATCATCTGTTTTTGTTTTATATATGTTTATTAATTCATTTATTGAATAAAAAATATACACATTATTAGTAGTATTGTCCAAATAAAGATTAATATACTCACAATCTTGAGGATAGAGGAGTTTACCATTTTGATCTCTATCACCTTCTAACGCCAAATTCAAAATTTCCTTATTTACTTCTAATACATTTTCCTTATAGTCGATAAAATGATAATTTAGTGGGGGTGATCTTAAATTTTTTTGAATTTCAAACCAACCCTCAAACAAATATTGATCAGCAGCTCCAAACAAATTTTCAATTGTTCTAGACATAAGTTGCTGAGCCACATGTCCCATAAATCTAATCCAGTTATGATAAACTTTATTTATAATAAATTGAGCACTTTCATGTGTATAAATTAAAGCTGTTATTGGTTCAGCTTTAATGATGTTACTCTTACCTAAACACTCCTCAATATACTGTAAACGTCTTTCAACTCTAGCTATTCGCGTTCTTTCCTCTAAATCATAATCATCAATATAAACATCCCTATTAAAGTGATTTTTCTCGTTTTTAATGTGACCATCTCGGTTTACACGATATGCGTCACTAGAGGGTAAGAGTCCACCTGCTGTTTTGACAAATGGTATGCGGTATCGACGTTGTTGTTGTTGTTGTTGTTGAGATTTTCTTCGATTTTGTTCACTTTTTCTTTCACTAGTTGTTCTTGGTGTTGGTGTTGGTGTTGGTTTAGATTCTGTTGCTGTTGTTGTAGCTGTTTTGTTTTTTCTAATTTTATTATTAGATTCTTCATTTTCACTGGGACTGTAAATTCCTCCTTTTGATGGGAAATATGCCATTGAGACAAAATTTTCAATTTTTTCTTTTTCCTCTTTCTCTTTTTTTTAAAGAGGTTATTATTATTATTATTATTATTATTATTATTATTATTATTCATTTTTAACTATAAAGAAAACCTTAAGAGTGAAAATAATATCTAGGAATAAATTAAAATTCAAAAGGAGTCATATCATGTGATTATATTATTTTTAAAATTATTTCAGAACTACAACAGAAAGGTGTTCACCTGCTGAAACCTCATGCGTGTACTGAGGTAAGTACAATTCAACCCTTCCTCTTTCTCCTAGCATCAGGTCAGCACAGGTGGTGGTGTAAGAGCAGTATGATTGAAGTTGGTCTTTGGAGCGCCGCTACTCTGTGATAACTCAAGGAGGTGACAGTCTTTACTGAGCCTCCATTCTCCACCTCGAGAGTGCTGGTCTTTGCCTCGGGAGTGCTGGTCTTTGCCTCGGGAGTGCTGGTCTTTACTGCGCCTCCATTCTCCGCCTCGGGAGTGCTGGTCTTTGCCTCGGGAGTGCTGGTCTTTACTGCGCCTCCATTCTCCGCCTCGGGAGTGCTGGTCTTTACTGCGCCTCCATTCTCCGCCTCGGGAGTGCTGGTCTTTGCTGCGTCTGCTGCGCTGTCGCTCTATGCCTCGGGAGTGTTGGTCTTTACTGCGCCTGCTGCGCTGTCGCTCTGTGCCTCGGGAGTGTTGGTCTTTGCTGCGCCTGCTGCGCTGTCGCTCTGTGCCTCGGGAGTGTTGTCGCTCTGTGCCTCGGGAGTGTTGGTCTTTGCTGCGCCTGCTGCGCTGTCGCTCTGTGCCTCGGGAGTGTTGTCGCTTTGTGCCTCGGGAGTGTTGGTCTTTGCTGCGCTGTCGCTCTGTGCCTCGAGAGTGTTGGTCTTTGCTACGCCGATGTTCTGTGCCTCGGGAGTGCTGGTCTTTGCTGCGCCTACTGCACCTGCACCGGCGCTCTGTGCCTCGGGAGTGTTGGTCCTTGCTGTCCCCCTCGAATTGTAATCTCATATCAAATCGTACCACATTTACCTTATAAGATGACAAAAAAAATAAAAAATCACAATCTTATGACAAATCACAATCTTATGAAAATTTGTAATGAGTAGTCTCAGATGATGATATAGAGTTTTTTTTTTTTTTTTTTTTTTTTTTTTTTTTTTTTTTTTTACCTCATCCATGACTAGAGGTTCCTGTTCCCCCATTTGTAGAAAAGTTTCTATTCCAGCACTGAAACTCTGAGTGTCCATAAAGATTAATGATATCTGTTGAAATGAAAAACTATATGTTTTAATAATACTTTTTACACTTTTACAATATATAGTATATATATATACGAACTCCAAGCGAGGTCTCTTCCCTTCACAGTGGAGAACTAATATAAGGAATATAAGGTTGAGGGTTGTCTTATATATCATACATGGCCATGTAGCCAATAATTTTCAATTTTATAATTTTCTTCTATCTGACTTTGGGGAAGTTCAAGTTATTGTGGATGAGGAAAAAGAGAGAATGAGAGAGAGAGAGAGAGAGAGATAGAGAGAAAGAGAGAAAGAGAGAGAGAGAGAGAGAGAGAGAGAGAGAGAGAGAGAGAGAGAGAGAGAGAGAGAGAGAGAGAGAGAGAGAGAGAGAGAGAGAGAGAGAGAGAGAGAGAGAGAGGCTTTATACACCTGCAGGGACAATGATATCTAAACCAGCAACGTATCACCTTCTTCTGCTGGAAATTCTTCACATATTTTTATCCATCCACCAGCCGTCGTAACAAATGGTGCCACTATTAAACTGGCATATTTGCTCATAAATGTTACTATTTTTTCGCTCAAGTCCTCCATATTTTTGTCTTTGCAATACAAAGCCATCTGTCCACCAAAAGCATATAGTGCAATTATCCTGCCCCAAGTAATAGCCATCTTTTCACCTTCAAATAGTTCATTGAAAACTTCAACAAATGTCACATATCCAGTGTCATGAGTAATGTCCAATTTTTTAAATATTCCCTTAAATTGTTTTTCGTGACTGTGCACCATCGTCTTGATACATCTGAGGAGTGTTTCTTCAACTTTATCATTAGTTGTCGCCTTTGTCTTCTCCATCAGTGAAAACACAATATACTTGGCTAAACTCTCCGCCTTATTCTCCACGCTCTCTCCTTTCAGTGAAACTTCGGCAATATTAGCTTCATTCTGGTTACATCTTTCTACATTAGGCTCCTGTGTGTGATTACCTCTAATCATGGACAATGATAGTGGTCGTCACCCTCCACCAAAATCATATACAATAAGTTAGGATATAGCTTCTCTCTCTATATATATATAATACATTTACCCCCCCCCCCAAAAAAAAAGAGTGTCAAATTGTTTTCCATAAATTACAACATAAACAAATAATGATTACCCGAAAAATAGTGTACCTGTCTATAAATAAAAAATAATAATGATATATATTTGTTTGATAGCTATATAAAGGAGTAGTATGGGAAAGGAGATTAACACAAGTTCCTGCCTACCCCTGAGTCTCCTTAGTCTTTCCAAATAAGTAATTAAAAATGGTAAATTACGAAAATAACACTTTAGTGTTAACGGAACAGAGTACATTCTCAGTAGAAGTTAGTGAAAATGTAATAAATGATAATAATGATGAATATTTTATTATTATCTTACTTTATTCATTAACTTCTTTTTTTTTGTTACTGATAATATATTATGTATATTTGATGTCATATGATTGGTGTATTCAAAAATATAATGAATATTTAGAGAATAATTATAAGAAAAAAAAGGAGTATGCATATCAACAGACTATATAATAACATTATATAATGTTTCCTCATCAGTGTACTGTTTGTTACTTACTATAATCATTTAATATGGATCTAATTAATACATATCAACAGCTATTATCAAATATTGTATTTTCTCCTTTAAATGGATATAAAAAAAAGAAACAGAGTTCACAGACTCTAGCTCCAGTCCCCCATTTTGGTTCATACAAAAAATCATGTAGAAAATCATGATTTCATGTAGAAAATCATGATTTCTAAATCTTCAAAACCTAATTTCTAGCATCTAATTATTACTAACACCCAAGAGGTCATGTCCTCTGCCTTCATTAACCATTAATAAAAAGTCTACGGTTTACGAACTCCACAGTAATTATTCTTTACATCCTTTCTGGTCTTATAATTATATAAATTTACACCAGTTAGTTTCTTTAATAATTTCTTCTTCTTCTTCAGGTGTCAAATCGTTAGTTATATGAAATATTTCTCTGATTTCTTCTGCTGTCAATTTTTTAATAATATTGGCAAACATTTTGATTCCTTTATCAGTTAGATCTTTAATATTTAAGTAATCAGCTGCCAAAATTATTGGCAACAATGTATCTTGTTCAAAAAAATCAAAATCCCATTTTGAAAATGACATTATAGAACTATCATTATTATTGTGATGGTAACCACACCATTCAATTATTTTTTTTAAAATAATAGTGTTTACATTTGGAAGAGGAATAGCTTCATCATTGGTATCATCACTCAAATCATTTAAAATGGTTTTTATAACACCACTCTGTCTGATAATATCATATTCTACTTCAAAAATATCACCATCACTACTTTGCAGTTTTATGATTGAATAAGGAGGAGGAGGAGGAGGAGGAGGATGTGGTAGAGAGGAATAAGAACTTGTTGCCATTATTTATTTCAGACTTTCTTGACTCAGTTGTAGAAGAGAAATACCCCAAATGAGGGATTTCATAAAATCTGAGGGTTGAAATGAATCGTGTTGTAGTTCTTGGTTGATCGGTAAATGCTTTGAGTTAAAGACTGCAATAGAAAATGTATTTTCATTAAGATGAGACTTGGGAAAATATTGAATGATATAATGAGAACCGAGAAGTTTTAAACTTGCTTCTTTATCATTAAGATATTTTTTACTTTTATTTACTAATTGATGTGGATCCCACTTACCCTTTAGATTTTTAGATTGAAGCTGAGAAGAAGGTATCACCAATATGGGTTCTAAGAGCAAAAAGAGAATAGATGACCAATGATAAGCTACTACTAAACCACTGTCAGCAAGACTGAAGATACTAATAGGGTGGGGTAAATTAAAAACAGGAGGTATTTTAGGTTTTAGCATTGTAGTTGCAATCCAACCTGGATTGGTAACAATTTCAGAAAAATTAGAAATCGAGGTTGGAATAACCCAAGTGCATGGCAAATCACTGGTGAAAAATGAGAAAGATACTAACCCTTTCTTTTTTTTCAAAATATCATAACCTAAGAGCAAGAGTCCTGGTAATTGGCGTAGTCGGCATCTTCCTGCTATATATTCATTATGATTATGGTTTTTATCATTAGAGAGTGAATTATATATTTGGCTACAATATTTGAGAAACATGGTAACAATTTGATAAAATCCTTTATTGTCATGTAGTGGAAGGTAATAATATTCATCAAATTTTGAATTATTCTCTGAGGAATTATTAATACTCCACGACCAACTTTCATAGGAAAAAGGCATATAACTGAAAGCACATTCTTTTAAGGAATTAACTTCTTTTTGACATATAAACATTCTCTATTTTTTTAATATTTTTTTTATATTTCTGATCTTTAGGTAACAAAATAACAAATAAAACAGCTATATATTTTATTATGTTATATTTATAACAATTACAAAATTGACTAAAAATATTGACTAAAAATAGAACATATAACTAACTACATACATAATGAATCAAGTAACCCTAAACAAAACCATGAACACTCTGACATTGTTTGTTTTTTAATATCTTTAACTATTTTCAAAATAATTATTTTTTCTTCTTCTGTATAATTAGCAAGTGTTTTTTTAGAGAACTTGGCTAAATTTCTAAGGGAAACAACATTTATTTGACCATTATATTTATGGTTACATTTATATACCATCTCATTTAGTAAACTCATATAAAGCCAAGAATTAGACATTTCTTGTTTAATACCATTTACAATTTGAGGATAATACTTAATCTCTTTTTTGTGGTCGTTTATAAATTGAAAACTGGATGCATGCCAAGACATTTTATGTAGATTCTGTAGTGTGTAAGCTAAAGATGCTACAAGTGATAATTTATTTAATTCATATGCACCAATAATATTGGGGTGTAAGAAAAAATAATCTAGTTCGTTACTCATCTTTTGATAAATTTCTTGGCATAGATGTCGTTGGTAACTTATCATTTCAAAATGTATTTGAATTTTGACTTTATTCCATAAAAAATGGGTAAATTCCTCAACCTTAATATAAACTTTTTTATCCGTTTCAATTGTTTGGTCTTTTATACGAGGAATAAATTTTAAATCAGTATTATTTATATATTTTTCTTTAATGGCTTTTGTTAACAACAAATCTTCAATTTCTTTTTGGACATAAGTTGGAATAAGTGGGGTAGCACATAACTCCCATACCATATCTCTAATACACATATCAAAATTGATCATTGAAGAATATTTGTTCATAAATCTATCCTTTAATTCTGGTGTAAGAAACATAGAAGTAAAATTATCTATTTCAGAATTAGGTATTATTTCATATATTTCAACCATTTTTGTTACTTATTCTTCAGCTCCTCTTTGTGTTAATGGTTCATATACATACTTCTTTTATACTATATACTACTACCCATCTAATAATGTAAATATACTACTACCCATCTAATAATGTAAATCTCTATGACTTTCAAAATATCCAATTTCTCATATAAATTAATTATCCCATATAATATTTAGGATCTTAATTCTTTTTTCTCTTGTTCCAAAATATACAATTTCTCATTTATATTATTCAATAACGTATTTATTTTCTTAATGTTTTGTTCTCTATTACTTTCCATAACAATATCCAATCTTTCATTTATAAAATTCAACCTGTTATTTAGGATATTAATTCTTCCGTCTACAATAGCAAATTGTCTTGATATAACTTTATCATGTAAACAACAACACCCAATATATTTTTCTTTTACTTGGATATTTTTGGGATTAATCTTTTCTATAAAATTTCCAGATTTTGGTTTAGCTTCTTCATTTACCTCTTGATTTTGTTCTTCTTTAGAAAACGTCCGTTTTCGCTTCTTCCCACCTTCTTGGGACGTCTGTCGGTCTTCAATGGGGCCTCCTGTCCTTTTTAAGTTGGTTACACTTTTCCGGGGCTCTAGATTTTGTTCTTTAGAAGACTTCTTCCCATCTTCTTGGGACGTCTGTCGGTCTTCAATGGGGCCTCCTGTCCTTCTTAAGTTGGTTACACTTTTCCGGGGCTCTAGATTTTGTTCTTTAGAAGACTTCTTCCCGTCTTCTTGGGACGTCTGTCGGTCTTCAATGGGGCCTCCTGTCCTTCTTAAGTTGGTTACACTTTTCCGGGGCTCTAGATTTTGTTCTTTAGAAGACTTCTTCCCGTCTTCTTGGGACGTCTGTCGGTCTTCAATGGGGCCTCCTGTCCTTCTTAAGTTGGTTACACTTTTCCGGGGCTCTAGATTTTGTTCTTTAGAAGACTTCTTCCCGTCTTCTTGGGCCGTCTGTCGGTCTTCAATGGGGCCTCCTGTCCTTCTTAAGTTGGTTACACTTTTCCGGGGCTCTAGATTTTGTACTTTAGAAGACTTCTTCCTGTCTTCTTGGGCCGTCTGTCGGTCTTCAATGGGGCCTTCTGTCCTTCTTAAGTTGGTTACACTTTTCCGGGGCTCTAGATTTTGTACTTTAGAAGACTTCTTCCTGTCTTCTTGGGCCGTCTGTCGGTCTTCAATGGGGCCTCCTGTCCTTCTTAAGTTGGTTACACTTTTCCGGGGCTCTAGATTTTGTTCTTTAGAAGACTTCTTCAAAACAAAGTTTTTTTTTTTAAATTTGTCCATTTTCACATGTTTCTTCTGGAGGTGGTTATTATTTCATTCACCCGATGATTCTGGAAATGAAGCATTAATTTAATAATATAATTTATATATTTTTATCTCAACTATTATATAAGAACTTACAAAAGCTTATTTTTTATACAATATTATGGGTCTTCATTTCTTCAACAAATGTTTAACTAATACCAAGATAATGTTAACTGTTCAAAATGACAAAGAGCTAAATCAATATTTAAAGAAATTCTTTCCTTCAGGTCTTAGCCATTTAAAATATATTGGGATTGATGGTTCAGTTTTTTTCCATGCACATACCATAAAAGGGAAACAAGTTGGAACAATTGATATCAATGCTACAGCCCAAAAAGTATGTAATATAATTTGTGCCTATTGTGATATTCTCATGAATTTACTAAGTAACAATAACACCGACGATGATGATGATCATAATACTAATACTAATACTAATACTAATACTAATAAGGGAAGAACTTGTAATAATATGATAATACACTTTGTTATGGATGGAAAGTCTCTCTTTACAAAAAATCGTAGCAATCAACAAAAATCTGACCCCTTTTCCATTCTTTCTCCCCATGAAAAATTATCCTTAGAAAAATGTACAATTGCAATGATAAAAAAAAAAATGGACATTCAACATCCTAATATCATATTTCTATTATCAACTGAATCATTACCTTTTGATCAACGAAATGAGGGTGAAATAACTCTATTTCGTTTTATTAATAAAATTTTAAATAAAAATTCCCGTTACATAATTATAAGTAATGACTCTGATATATCAGCAATGTACATTCTTCGAGAGGATGATCGTGTTATGTTGGTTATCCCACCATATAATGGACAATCATGCATTGGATTAAACAATTATAATCATATTATGGTTAAATTAAATATAAATTCTCAACAACTATTTAGTTTAACAGTATTGTATTTTATATTTTTTGGAAGTGACTATAATTTAGGTCTCATATCTTGTTGGACAATCAGTAAACATGACATTTTAAAAAACGCCATTTTACATGAAGAAACAAATCTTGTTTCAATTTTTAATCAAATGAAAAGATGTCGTTCAACTAAAAATGAAGCAATCATATGGCAGGAGTGGGGGGATTCTGTAACATACCAAGACTATTTATTTCTTTTTAAATTAATTGTATATGAAGCAGTTCATAGTGCCCGATATTATAAATCATTAGGGAAAAGTAATCCATCATTATTAAATTTATATTCAAATAAATACATAAAAGTTTTAACTAAAACTATAAAATTAATTAAATAATAAGTAATTATTTATTACCTGTTAAAAACCTTAAGACAATTATTGTATTGAGTAGTAATATTTGTTCCAAATTCATCCTGAGGATTGAAATTCACATATATTCTAGGCTTTATTACAATGGGTTGTCTATGCCGATTAATTATATGGGCATGTCTCTTTTCGCGACTTACATTTTTATAGTAACTGGGTAAAATATCTTGAAGTTTACAAAAATTTAACTGGGATAGGTTGGTCGTATGAGAGAGAGAGTATTTTAATTGGGAATTATGAACAATAGCAGTTTTAAATAAACGTTTGGCTTCCATCCAATCAGATAAATTTGTAAATGTCCATAATATGATCTTGATTTTATCTTTAGCTTTAGGAACACATTTCCATTCATTACACCATACATCGTTAATCATTAGATTTGTTATTATATAATGCAAAATATCAATAATTAATCTTTCATTACACACAATGAAAACTGGACGTTGAATTATGGAAAAAACATTGTGTTCAGTAGCAATGGTTTTAGCAGCAAACAATAGGCATTCAATCACCTCATAACCAGCAATATAACCTGGCAAAGAGTACTGGTTGGAACATTTTTCTATAATTTTTTTATCATTCGAATTATATATGGCAAGTTTTACAATTCGACAATAATTTCCAGTTTTCTTGTTATGCAGACTCATACCAACTCCCTTGTTAGATATGTAGAATATGCTTTCCTGATCATCTACAGGGATATTTACATTTGTCTCATGTAATGAATATTCAACATATATATACATATCATGGGCCATAAATGGAAGTTTAATTTTTTGTCTTTTCAATACATCTGCCATTTTAGGAAGATTGTGGTGGTGGGGAGGATTGGGATGTTTGCTGCTGTGGTGATGACTGAGAGGTGAATGGTAATTGGGTATTGGGAGATTGTGGTATATAAGGATTTTGATGAGTATGGGTGGGGTTGACAGTGGGAGGGGGAGGGGGAGGAGGAGAAGGATGAGGAGGAGGAGAAGAGGTAACAACACTTGTTAGAGGAGGATGGGAATGATAATAACAGTAAGGAGAAGTGGGGGTATATTGACACTGACATTGATAATAAGAACTAGGGAATTGTTGATGGGGTGAATAATGGAATGAAGAGTGTGTATGTAGGGGCAGTTGGGTTGGTGGTGGTGGAGGTGGTTGTGCATATATTATGGGTGGGATTGTTTGTGCAGAATTTGTAAGATTTTTTAGTTTTTCATCAAATAATTTACTGATTTCTTCAGCCCTCTTTGTTGATTCTTTTAAATGAGCTTCTTCATTTAGATGCTGACAATTTTTAATGTAATCGTCAATTATATTTAAAATTACATCATTCTCAATATTTTTGGTCCATTCTAAAGCTGGTCTGGCAGGGAAAACAGGAAGACTAATCAATAGTTGTGTCAAAGAATTAATAAGAGATTCTAGAGTTTCTTTGGTAACATAATTTAATGTATCATTATCTGTGAGAATGGGTAAATTTCCCGGAATTAACGTAGTATTTAAAAATTTTGTAATGTCATCAGTAGAATTGATAGGAAACTGTAAAGGGTTAGTAATCATATCATTCCCAACAACTTTAAAATTTATTAGATTATTAGAAGAACTATTCATGTTTTAGCATAAGATTTTTTAATATGATAAATAATATAAAAGGTATTTATTAAGACTATAAGTTATAATTATTCCAGCTGTCCTGAACTGAGCTTGGACTGGGGTATCTCATAATCATGGCAGATGATACTAAATCCACCCTTATTACATCTCCAATTGAATTAATAGACAGACTAGGAAAAGAAATTATTTATTATGCTGACAAATGTTTTTTGGACATACCCCAAGTTAAGATTTACAGTTTGTGTATGGGTTCCAATTGTGTGCAACTTAAGTATGATATTCGTCTAACTGCAAATGCGGTATCCCCTAGCTGGATATATGATCCAATGGAGCATGAGGATGAGGAATATGGTCATTTGGAATCTGAATTTCGCAATGCCCATATTATACTTCTTTGTAATCTAAGTGAATCAATACTAAATTCTATTTTGACAGGTTCTCTTACATTGAAAGATGTTAGAAAAACATTGCTTATATATAAGTTTGATGAGACTTTGTTGGATTTTGATGTTAGCCACATGGATGAAATAATTAAGGAACATCCCATTTCCTATAATCGAATTCCATATACCTATTTGGATTACTCATTCAATGGAACATCAATAAAAGAGGTTTGGGGAATACAAAACTCCCCTGAAAATATTTCTAAAGACCACCACCATAGAGAGTCATTGGTTTTGGATAAATACAAAACTATTGTCAGTTTGTTTAATAAACACGAAAACCGAGAGGGCACTTTGACAGTTATTACTGGTTTAATGGCCTCAGGAAAATCGTCTCGACTTTTGCAACTTACTGAAACACATTGCAGAGAAAATAAAAATAAAACCATTTTGATTTTGCCTAGATGTGTACAATTAAAACAAATAAAATGTCGATCAATAATTCCGACTGAAATCCAAATCCGGAGTGAAACTTACTTAGATTATAAAGACTATATTCTTCACTTTGATACTATTTTTATCGACGATGCTCATTTGTTTTATCCAGAAAATTTAACTGAATTTGTTCATGTATGTCAAGGTTGTGGAATCGATGTGATAATTGCAGGACTGAGTGTATCATCATTTAGAAATGATACATTTAAAGGTTTTGTTTTTTTAATGTCTCAGGCTAATAAAATAGAATTACAAACAACATCCTGCACTCTATGTAATTATCGTACAGCCAAGATATCATTTCGGTTTAATTGGCGTAAACCAAGTAATTTTGTGGGTGATCATCGTAAGTATTTAAGTGTGTGTTCTCCTTGTATGATTGAATTAGCACCATACTTTCTATGTCTTGGAAAAAGTAATTTTGACCAAAGTGATTTGGATAAAATGTGTGGTACTATTTTATAATTATTTATATATATTTCTAATATATATACAGTTTGAAAATTGTTATTATCAAATGACACATCCCAACATTAAAGAATTTATTAACCGGGTTAAAACAGATGGACATATATATATATATAAAAACAAAATAATTAAAATTAAGCATAAAAATGAACTCACTGTAGATCTTAAATATGATAAAGAAAATGGAATTTTTCTGGATGATGACGGTATAGTCTATTTCCCAGAAGTAAACAATGAAAATATTAATTCACAAATAATTAGAGTAAAAAGTAATCAGGTTCCATTATTTAGCCACCGTCCACAATTTATTTCACAAAAGAGAAAGAATGAAGATAATACTGAAATTCCTCCGAAAAGGCAGGAATCTTTATAATAAAGCTGATTATAACTGAAATAGTTTATCCGGATTCCATCTTTCGATATTAAATTTATCACACTCCAAATTTTGAAAAAAATAAAGTCCATTTTCCCCTTCAACTATTTTTGTTGATATTGTAAACAACATTTGGTTGTACATGTCGCTAATATATTGACCTCTAAATTTTACAATAAACATTATATGGCATAAACTATTGTAAATGTTTTTGTTGAGGGACAGAATAGGACTATTTATCAGAATGTTAATTTTATCTTGACTCTTACAAATATACTTAAATGTTTGTATATTTTTGTTTTGAAACATTTTAAAAAAATTCACATCATCTCTAGTTACTACTTTTAAAGATATAACACTAAAAATGTTATAAATATTGTAAAAATAATACATAGAAATACAATAAAGACTTAAAACATAAATGAAATATTTTAAAATAACGTTATTAATATTACTACTATTATCAACCAACATTTTCATTACATTTACAAAATATAATTTAATTATATTATCCTCTTCAAACATGAGGTAGCTATTTACAATCTTATTAAATCTCTTACTACTGAAGTTATTGATTTCTAAAAGATTATTAACATCAACATCATTTAGACTGATACTACTACTGATGCTACTACTGATGCTACTATCACTATTATTAGATTCTTCCTGGTTTATAGGTCGAAATACTTCATTAACATATATAGAAAGGGGAGGTGGCGTTGTTGGCTGTTTGTCATCTGATTGTCTTTCCATTTCTTCAATGTACTTTATTAATTCGTAGTCACAGGGGTATGTTTCCTGGCACGTGAGTCGATCTATAGTCACAGGGATATATTTATATTCCCTGGCCTGTGGGTATAGTAGTCACAGGGGAATTTTGGGGATTCCCTGGCGACGCAGTTATCGTAGTCAAGAGGGGTAGTGGGGCTGGGTGTTGGACCATGCACAGCGTGTGGCTCTAAGGAGATCAATGTGTTAAAGGTCAAATCAAGTCGAGAGAGAGAGAGAGAGAGAGAGATTAAGTATTAACCACATACGTAATATATAATATACCTGGATGAGCAATAGGTTGCCGGGGGTCAATTAAATCATGATAATCAGGTGGAACCACATTAGGTATAACCTCACCTGGGTTCCTAAATTGTCCACGTGTATCTAGTCGAACTATATGACCTGGTTGAGTGAGCATAGTTAAACCAAAATACCACCCCTCAGTTACTCCCAAGGGATTAAGGGTAGTAAGTTCATGCCAAATACTCTCTGAGTAATAGCTGAATACAATTGGATGGCCCCAAATAGCATTAGATAGTCGACGATCGTCAGTCGTCTCATAAAAATGCTTGTCTTCATATCCAGGACTAACCGCTAATCGATAGATATATAGGGGATAAGTTTCTTGCCGGCGCCTATAATGATTAATCAATTTTGTCTTATGAACCACAGGCCAGTCATCTCCTCGTTCATCATGTCTCAAACGCCATAGTTTTTGGTGTGGATCAGCTTTAATGTGACGATTCATCCAATCACAGGCATTTACCTTTGCTATTGCCGGTTGATCTATAATAAATTCAACATCACTTTTTAATGTTGATTTGGCTTTAGACATCAGGGGTTGGAAAAGGGGTTCGAGTTCATAGTAAGTGTGCATTTGTAAAGGTTTGCCACCATTCTCTAGTGTATAGTAAGCCAAATCAACTCGATGAGGGTCCATTGTGTTATGACCAATTTTCACACAGGCATTACTAATCAAATTTTTTTCACGAAACAGGCCAACTAATGAAGGAATTAAAACCTCAACGTAACCACTGAAATAGTCACATGAGCAACCATATCCTTCTACATATTTATTAATTTCATTGTAATTATTTTCATTTAACGCGTCGTACACGCAAGGTGCCTTGGTATCAGATGGAACATTTGTTCTATATAAAGCGTTAGTAGTCGTGGTGGTGGTGGTTATGTCTAGAGAGGAAGAATTATTATTAAGGTGAACATGGATACAAGAAGGTTCCATTCCTTCTATATTCGGTACTGTTTCAGGAATAGAACATTCTACACATATGCCTTCTTTGACTGGATTAAATTTAGATATGTCTACAATATTCAGATCATGAATCCATCCAACTTTTTTGCATCCATTATCTATAGTAAGTTTGGACGTGGATTGATCACAATGTTTTCCACTAAATAATCCATGAGTTGTACATTCACACGTGAAATTGTAATCTTGCCATATTAATTTACCTAATGTGGTTGAACATACTGGAACTGTAGGTATTTTTAGGGGATTAGTAGGAGATATTTCAAACCAATATCCATCCTGCCAGGAGGCACTAGCTGGTAATATTTCATTACCTTCTTTAGAATATAAAGGATAAGGTAAAAATATACAACACTGATTTAGTTTCATACCTTCCCACACTTTACAGGCTTGATGATGATTGTCATCCTGATGATGTCCATATGTTGATAAAATTAATAATGGATTATTATCTAATGCATCATCATCGCTTTCAGCCTGATCAATATACCATTCTAATGACGATATATTTTTTTGTCTTGTTATACCATAGTGAAATAACTTTCTTTTTCTTTGTATCGCCTCACCTCCTATAATTATTGTACATATAAATAAGTAAATTATTATAAGAAAATAAATAATAGTAATCATTTTTATTTATTTCCTTTCATTGTCATATAATGTTCACGTGGTGAATCATAAATAGAATTCTCATTCATATATATAGTGGCTGAAGGCAGAGGATAAAAAGAAGGTGAAGAAGAAAAAGAAGAGGAAAAAGAAGAAGAAGGAGGGGGAGGAGGAGGATAGGGGGGAAGATTAGGGGGTAAAGGAGGATAGGGGGGAAGATTAGGGGGTAATGAAAAGGATGACATTATTAATGGGGTGGATTCTGGTTGTGTATTACTACTAGTTGTTAAAGTCATAGTGTTAACTGGAGTTGTAGTTGTAGTTGTAGTAGTAGTAGTAGTAGTAGTAGTAGTAGTAGTAGTAGCAGCATTACAATAGTGTTTATAACAATAATGACATAAACATATTGAAAAAATTATATATATAATTAATATGGATATAAGGCATATACATAAAATAATAAAATATTGATTTATTATTGACAAATAATACACATCGATTAAATGCATGTGTGTATTGGGATTATTATTGTTCTCAATTATTTTTTTCAGGAAATTAGTAGATTGATGTGTATTTATTAGTATCTTATTTAGATGTGAAAATACCGTATTATAATTATAAAATAATCTTAATCCATCAGATGATGTTTCTGAAAAATTTGAAAAGGCATAGCATGCTCTATTCAATTCTAATAAACTAACACCCGGATATAATATATGTTGTTGATATAAGCGATGACTAATATTACCACCACATAATATGTTTAATTTTAAGATATTATTAATAGAATAAATCCAAATTCCAGGTACAATAGGTATAAATATAGGATTGAATTTTTGTGTTAATTTATAATTACATAATTCTAAAATAGCCTCATCAGATTGATTAAAAGCAGCACTAATACAATTGTGAGATTTGTGTGAATTTAAATTAAAATATGAAAAACTAATGATGACTAAGGTACTATTAATAACATCAAAGTTTTCCTTTGACATTACCATATACCAATATTCACTTTCAATTTGTAATACCATTAAGTACTTGTTATCTTCAACTTCTAAAGATGCACTCCATTTTTCGTTAACATTTGTATAAACTGGTATTACTGAATACAAAAATCCATGATTAGGTGGATTATTGGTGGTAACTATGGGAAAATAAACTACTAATATAAACCTGTTATCAGTATAATATACTGACACCCGGCAGAGTTTATAATAAATTGACATTAAATCATCAATTGATGAATCATTAAAGATCAATTTTTTTCGATTTCGAATCTGAATTAAGTCCTTTTCAAATGGTAAACGATTGAAAATATATCTTGAGAGTATTCCTGTAGAATACATTAAATCTAATTCTACTTCTGTGTGTTCAATGTCTGATATAATTGTATTTATGGTACTATGTATAAAACTGATATATACACACAATTCTCTACGATTTAATTCTGTTTGGTTAATTGAATTTAACATTTCAATTGTTTCCTTGAAAAAAATAATTTGTTCAGAAATAATTTCTTTATGTGGATATTTCCATACAAAATGATCATTGGATATTATTGTATCAGAATTTTTTAAAAATTTATATTTTTTTATAAGTTCTTGTTGTCGATTAATAATTCGAATAAGTTTATAAATTCCATTAAATGTTTCAAAAGGACATTTTTGCTTACAACTATTCAAAAGAGTTAAAAATTGATTGAAAATGTTTTCATAAATTGTAAAGTTGAAACTATAGAACAATCTTTCCTGTGAATCTACTAACAGTGTTTTATACTGGCGGGCAAAAACAACACCAGGTTTGATAATAACTTCAAGTTCATTACTATCCACACTCCCTGATGCTATTAAAATTATTATGAATGTTAACATTTTTTTAAACATAATTTTAAGTTTTTTTTTACATAAAAAAATGGATACGAATTTTAACTGGCATAAAAAACCATCAAATGTTTTTGTAGCCTCTCCACCTAGTTCACAAATCGTATTTCAGTATAAAGACGAAGATGATGTCCATAAAAAAACATGTACACTTTCAATTAAAGAAATACTCAACACTCCTGGAGGGGATGTAATTATAACTTGGGCCAATCGTAAATACATTAGTGACCTATTCAAACTAAAATTAAATTCATTAACTTCTTTGGAATCAACTTTTACGGAGCACAAACAAAAGGAAGAAGATACACGTATTGTGGGATGTCTTCCAGTGGTTCTTCTAGATATATCTACAACAGAAAATAATCTTATTCTAGATCCCCGTAGATTAACTAATTGGTTTATTCAAATCATAAGTCGAGTGATCCCCATTGAAACTATCCTTCCACCAGAATTGGTCAGGGAAGTTAACATGACGTTTTATATACGTGATACTAACATTTTTCTTCCTAGACATGGTGTGATGACTAACATTCCAGATCTTATATTTTCCGCTCTCAATACACTGGAAACTGAAAATATATGGGAATTAGGCGATAATGGAGAAAAATTAAGCCATGAATTGCTATCAATATCATGTATATTTAAACTCTTGATTCCCAAATTACAAAGTATATTTATTTCTTCACACAGAAAAAGAAATATTTCTGGTAAGATAAAAAGTGGAAAATTCAAAATGTCTCCTGAATTCCAAAAAATACTTCATGAAAATAATTTATTAAATAAAATTGAAAAGTGGTCAGAAAATTCTCTTAAATTTATATCTGACAAACTTCGTGAATATTCCGTATTTTTTCTAAATAAACTGGGCGATGTAAATGATACAAATATATGGGCAGTTAAAGAATTTATAAATGTTGCTCAAAAATCTGAAACCATCCCAATCTATTTTAATGAAAATATTACTTTCCGCATTATGATTCATGCCATTGGTGAAATATTTCATTCTCTCTTTACAGATATATTGCCAAACGAGTCAATGGAATCAGCAATTCATGGCGCACTATATCACATGATTTATCTCCATGATTTAAAACTATTGGATACTTTTAAAAAATATTTATATATTCCTATTTTATATCGCCTAATATATTCTTGCTATAAAATTAATTCACCATTCATAAAACCATCACTTGCATATTTATCTGAGAACCATAGTGATATATATCACAGTCTATTAGAATATCAAAATAAAAATCCTTTATGGCAAGGAAATGAGAACACTGACCTGATCGCGTGGATGGAGATCAACTGTGAATCAAGTGTGGATCGGCTCTGTCTCATTGCCTCACAGAGCGAGAAATATCTGAATGATGAAAAGTTTATGGATGCTTTATATTGGACAGTTTATGACATACGAGGACAAGCTTTAGACTATTATATAATTTTCCTCCTAATTGTATATAAAAATAGCTTATCCCTTAAAAATATAAAGTTAGGCAATACCATGAGCAAAGAAAATAAAACACTAAACTGTAAAAATCTAGTATCTCCTTTTTTCCGTATATTTGTATGTTTTTATGATTATATACAAAATATTCCACCTCATCTCATTACGGTGGATATATTAAATAGTTCCGAATTTGGAGAATTACCACAGTACCGTCACATTATCATTACAGCATTAAGCGACTTTTTTAAGGGAAACGAAGATATATTTTCGTCACTATTAAAAGATTAAAACCCAAATTTTAAAAATAATTCACAAGCACAAAAATATTGGGATGACATTAACAACCCATACCCACAGTTTCACTGTAAAAAAAACAAACACTCTGGTATAATATATAAAAAAAAAAAATCTGTTATGGTAAGGAAATGAGAACACTGACCTGGTCGCGTGTGGAGAGCAACTGTGAAGAATGTGTGGAGGGGCTCTGTCTTGTATATAGCCTGACAGGAAACTGTTATCATCTCATTGAATCCCGTTTTCTATTTGAGTCCTCCTCTCTCTCTCTCTCTCTCTCTCTCTCTCTCTCTCTCTCATTCACTCTCTCTTTCGATTAAATGAAAACGGGATTTACATAATAGATATTTTGCATGTATATGGATTAAAGTTTAACTTGTTTAAATTGTTATAAAAAACTTGTTCTCCGTTAACTTCATTACTTTCATTTTGAGACTCCTTCCAATGATCTGGTGGTATATATGCCAGATAATATTGAACTTCATACATATGAGTATCAGTTTTTATAATATCATTAAATTTTTGTAATAGGGAAAAATGAAGTTCTATCGCTTCTTCCTTAGACATTTTACTAACATTACAATTTAAGTGTTTCATATTTCTTACTTCATCTAAATATTTGGCAAAATTTTCTGGTGTATATATTGGAGATTTTTCAACACAAAAACCTACTTTATAAATATTTTCACATGTTACTCTCATTATTTTACTTAATTTTCCAATTTCATCAATAAGATTATTTCTAAGAGCATTTTGCCACTCATTATCTTTTTGTACAGTTAAAAATGTCCATAAATTAGTTAGTAATTTCATATAAATGAATATATTTTTATTTTCACTGTTTCTAGAAACTGATTTATTAATTTTTTCAGTGTATTGTGCACAATAATTTGAAAGAATACCATTATCTGAAACATGAGCTGGATTTATCTTCCATTTAAGATTTCTACCGATTCCTCCCAGGCCAACAATGTCATATATTTTTCGGATAATGAGCAAATCTCCACAAAACGACGTGGGAAAATGATAGGAGCCATCAGCTTGATAACATGAACCACGTGAACTGGGTTCATAATTGGTATTTATAATTATATACATTGATAATGTAATATACTGGTGAATTAACAATCTTAATGGTAAAGTTTTACAATTTACAAATGTAAAGAATTTCTTGTTAAATGTAATGTGATTTATATTTTCAGATACTATTACCTTATATTTACACTCTTTTACCACATCATTCATCGTGATAGAATATTTAAATGGAAATAATATACGTTTGTTATATCCAATATCCGAAGATGATCTCCTTCTAGTGTCTGGGCCTGGTGAGGTTCCCCGTGTTCGTTGACGGGTGTTGGTTCGGTTTGACTTTGATTTTTGGGGAGTTGTTCGATTTAGCTTTGATTTTTTGGGAGTTGTTCGATTTAGCTTTGATTTTTTGGGAGTTGTTCGATTTAGCTTTGATTTTTTGGGAGTTGTTCGATTTAGCTTTGATTTTTTTGTCTTTGGAGTAGAAGTTGAAGTTGAGGGGTTATTCAAGTCTTCCAGTTCCACTGAAGTATCCGAATCATCATCATCCTGTGTCGTGCTGGATCGATTTAGTTTTGATTTTTTTGTCTTTGGAGTAGAAGTTGAAGTTGAGGGGTTATTCAAGTCTTCCAGTTCCACTGAAGTATCCGAATCATCATCATCCTGTGTCGTGCTGGATCGATTTAGTTTTGATTTTTTTGTCTTTGGAGTAGAAGTTGAAGTTGAGGGGTTATTCAAGTCTTCCAGTTCCACTGAAGTATCCGAATCATTTTCCTCCATCTCTTCTGTATCACTTAAAACTGGATTTTGATTTGACATAATTGTATCTATTTTTTTATAATATATTAAAATTTTATTTATAATTTACTTGGTTCAAGCAAAAAAAAAAAAAAAAAAAAAAAAAAAAACCTATGTTATACAGATACATTTTTAGGAGGAAGAAAGGGAATGGGGTGGGTTACTTCAAATAGTATTGGCAGCTGGAAGTCAGTCTCCTAAGGTATCAAACAAATATATGTACAAATAATAAAAACAAAATAATGTTATTAAAATTATAAGAATAAGAAATATGGTATACTGAAATATATTTAATTTAGATTTTTTGTTTTCTTTTTCAATAT
>NW_027190069.1:0-57598 GCF_040958095.1 Procambarus clarkii
AAAATTTCATAATATTAACAGGAGTCCTAATCATATATGCATCTTTAATAAAAGATAAATTTTGTACATTTCATTATAACTTTGTACATTTTCATTATATAATAACGGCATTCTATTAAAATTGACGCTAAGTTAGTTATGTTTATTTGGTTTGGAAGTATAATAGATGAATTTCGTCCTATTAGTATATATACCTGTATAGTGTCTTTAAAGTTTAACTGGAACTCGAACCATTCTTGTTGTAATAATAAATCATATATATTGAAAAGTTCTTCATGTTTATATTTAATTTGCTCATCACCTCTATCAAACCAGTATTTAATTGAATCTTTCAATACTATAACTTCATTGCAATCATACTCTTGATTCATTGGAATTACTGGAATAATTATTAATAATAATAATAATAATAATATTAATAATAATAAAAAAAGGGTTGGAATCATTTTCAAGCCACAAAATAAACTAAAAATAATATAACATTAAAGCTTGTTTTTATATTTTAATCTTTCAACATTTAGTAAAAAATATATGGTTATGGATGTCATTATTAACAATCAAGGAAATCAGCAACCAAAAGCAGATCTAGAGCAATATTATTTTCAATTGGAAATTCAGGATCAGTAGTAATCTCATTTTTCTTGAATTGAGTATTGTAGGTGAAATATGTACACGCTTTTGAAGAAGATATGATCTGAAGAAATAAAATAAAAAAATAAAAGTATTATAATTATTTATTTATTATATACAGTTTATATGTTTCTCTAAATAACAGTTAATCTCTAAATATAACAGTTTATATAATAACACTGTTCTAACAGCTTTATACTTACGGAATTGTTTTAAAATGGATTTCATTTTTTTCCTGTTCAATACACGTTGTTGAACTTGACATCATAGCTTGAATTAAATTTGAGGTGAAGGCATCTTTCCTTTTAATGATGAATTCATGGTCATCACAAGATATTAACTTGATGTATGTGGAATTAGGACCTTCACATCCACCATAGAAAATCTGGTAATATTGCGTTAGTGTTTTTTATCTTCAAAAAACATTCAATCCTATTTTACATCATCTCATCATGATAAAACTTAATATGTATATTGTGGAGGTTTCTCTACATTTAAGTTATCATTTTTCATAGCTAACCAAATTTCTTCGGAATGGGGTTTACTTGGATGAAAAAATTCATTGACAAGAAATTTAAGAAATATTTGAGCATCCTCAGTAACCCACATATTACAACAATTGTTTGCATAAACATAATATATGTGAACATATACCCAACAATTATTATACTTAATTCTTGCTGTTATGGTGAAATACCAACCATAATAAATGAAATAATTATATATCCGGTCCATATGGTCATATTTAATCAAATCTTGAAATCCGGATTCGGATAATTCTTCTTTAGTGAATGTACATTTTTCTAAGCATTCAACTTTACATTTAGTTTCAAGAAATATCCTATCTAGCTCACTTTTCAATTCTTTAAATTTTTAAAATTAGAATCATATTTAAATGGAGCGTCAAATTTATTTATAAAAAACTTGATTTTTTCATATTCCTCTTCATTTACCTTTTTATCTTCATCTTCTTCTTCAATTACCTTTATATCTTCATCTTCTTCTTCAATTACCTTTATATCTTTATCTTCCTCTTCAGTTACCTTTTTATCTTCATCTTCTCCCCTTTCTTCATCTCCCTTTTCATCTTCAACTCCTTCATTTACTTTCCTCTCTTCATCATTTCCCAAATTCTCAATGCCAACTGCTTCCCCATTACCAATATCCATTTGGTTCATTTTTCCCAACCTGAAAAATATATATATTATAATTGAAATAGTCTGGTGTATTGAAATAGACTAAGATGATCATCAATCTATTCAAGGAGAAACAGAAACAATCTCAATCAAAAATTGAAAGTTATCTACTACTTAAAAAAAAAGAAAGAAAAAAAAAGAAAAAACAAACTGAAATACTTACGCCTTATTTACGCCTTAGTAAATGTTAATATACTACACAACAATGGTTGTAAGTATAACTTTTAGAAGTTCACTGTAGTAATATCTAAAGAAACGCAGGATGAGAATTGAGATACTGCTCGGATCCCACCTCCTTTTATACAACACACACACACACACACACACACACACACACACACACACACACACACACACACACACACACACACACACACACACACACACACACACACACACACACACACACACACACACACACACAAAGACACACACACACAAAGACACACACACACACACACACACACACACACACAAAGACACACACACACACACACTTACACACACAAAGAGACACACACACACACACAAAGACACAAAGACACAAAGACACACACACAAAGACACACACACACACACACAAAGACACACACAAAGACACACACAAAGACACACACAAAGACACACACAAAGACACACACACACAAAGACACACACACACAACGACACACACACAAAGACACACACACACACACACAAAGACACAAAGACACACACACTTAAACACACATAAAGACACACACACACACACACACACTTAAACACACATAAAGACACACACACACACACACACACAACGACACACACACACAAAGACACACACACACACAAAGACACAAAAACACACACACTTAAACACACATAAAGACACACACAACGACACACACACACACACTTAAACACACATAAAGACACACACAAAGACACACACAAAGACACAAAGACACACACACACACACACAAAGACACAAAGACACACACACACACACACACACACACACACACACACAGCTCCTCCGCTCAGTCACTCTTTGACATCCGGCACCCACAAGCATATATACACACTTGGTTATTTAAATCTAGATAAGGCAACACTGTTTTAAATCATATAGACATCTAATGTATAAAAAAAATACATTTGAAATTAACTAGAAAGTTGGAAGTTTATGAAGAATGGTATATAAACCAGCAAAAGATTAAACATGAATACACCAAACAGGAATAATTTTTTGTGACATATTAACACGGAATCATGTGACGAAGGGAATTACTTTCGTATTTTTAGTGATATTGATGACTAATGATAATATTGTTTAAGAACCCGAAATCCCCATCTCTTAACTGACATCATTCAAACCGGGAAAAAAGGATGAAATTGTAACGTTTATCAATCAAGATGAAGGTATATTACCAAAAGCAGCAGCAACACCACCACCACCACCACCACCACCACCACCACCACCACCACCACCACCACCCCTACTTAAAAACATTGGTTTACCATCTTAGTATAATGTCTCTTTCTATAATAAAAATCCAGCCCCTCTTTTTTTTTTATATATATATATAAAATGTATAAAAAAAAATCCCAAAATCAATCCTTAAAATGGATTCTGACCTATCACACCTACCATCACCATCACTACCACAATCACCACCGACACCGACTCCGCCACAATCACCACTGCAACCGACACCGCAACAATCACCACTGCAACCGACACCGCAACAATCACCACTGCAACCGACACCGCAACAATCACCACTGCAACCGACACCGCAACAATCACAACTGCAACCGGCACCGCAACAATCGCCACTGCCACCATTCAAAGAAGATAATACTGAAAATTTAATGATTGTGGAGGATCAAACAAACATATTTATTAATAATCAAAATGATGAAGAAGAAAAACGAAAATATGTTCAATTTATACAAGAAAAAGTTTCAAATTATAAAAACAACTTTCATAATTCCAATTCACCTTTCAAATTAGCTTTTATGATCATTAATAATATGGTTATCCCGTATTATAATTCTTCAAAATGTCCAAATAAAATTTCAGATGCAATTTACAAACAACTTATTTTAATGCCGAATGAGCAAATTTTTCATGATGCATTGATTAACTATTATAAAGAAAATCCTATTCATCTATCACCAAATTGGAAAATTGACACCACAAATTTAAATAATTTACAGTTGTATTATTTGTATCACATGTTAATACAATCTGGTTATGATATTGAATATAGCAATTCACATTTATTCTCCATATAATTAAATTGACAAATAAGTATTTTAATAATAAGTAGTATAGAAATGATATTATATTATATTTTTTTTTAATACCTTTATTCTTATTGTAAATATTATTTAAAAAAAAGTATCACTACAGAGAGTATATCAATTCGAGTTGGATATATGTGGTACCTAGTAGCCAGAACGGACTTCTCAGCCTACTATGTAAGGTCTGATTTGCCTAATAAGCCAAGTTTTCACGAATTTATATGTTTTCTCTATTTTTTTTCTTATGAAATGATAAAGCTACCCATTTCATTATGTATAAGTTAAAAAAAAATTATTGGAGTTAAAATTAACGTAGATATATGACCGAACCTAACCAACCCTACATAACCTAACCTAACATAGGTTAGGTTAGGTTAATATAATATATGTTAAGTAACGGCCTATTGAATGAATCTCAATCATCAACTCCCCACTATATGATATATGACTCACGCCGTTTACCCGCACTTCTTTGAATTTCTTCACTTTGACATTCCGAGCACTGGGCAGAAATCACATTACATCAACATCTATCTCTGACCATCGCATTGCTTTGCTTTGTTTTAATTAGACAGTCCGATTCCCCTGGTCCATACCAATTTTGAGTTGATTACTATATATGATGGTCAATGTTGGAAACTAGTTCAACAAACAATTTAGTTATCATCGAACCTATATCCAATATTTGCATTATGAATTTCAATTGTGATGATGCTGGGTACCCATCCATCTTCAGTAGAACCCATCCAGAACCATTTTGGGTTTATGAGGTATGTTTTTTATATATTTTTTTTTTTGGGGGGGGGGACACTAGTACTAGTTTCCTTTAGTCTTTTTCATTCCCAACCAACTTTTAGTTCAGTCAAACTTCTCGTATCCTAAAACAAAAACAAAAACAAAAATAAATTAATAATGAACCTTGATATTTAGCACGTGCATTTTAACTAACATAAATAAATTTGAAGAAATAATGTACTATTAACTCATCACCTCTATTTTTCTCTTAATTTCAATTGCATCATCTTTATTAATGAAGGTGTATTATTATTCATATATATTGGTGGTTCTATACCAAAAACTGCCTTGTAAGGCGATACGCCAATTCCACGTGAATATGCTGTGTTTTTGGTGAATTGCACAAAGGGAAGTCCAGCTGACCAATCTCGCGTTTGATTTTCACACATCCAACTGCCAAGCATTTTGATTACATTTTCTTTTGTACATTCAATGCTCCCTTGGCTCTGTGGATGACGAGGTTTGCTATTAATGAGGAGCATGTTGGGCCACATTTCGTTTTTTAGCTCTTGAATCACCTCTGCCACAAATTCACGGCCGTTATCGCTCTGCAGAATTCGTGGGGCTCCCAAGAGAGCAAATATATCGAGTAAGTGGCGTGCCACTTCAATCGCCCGTTTACTGCGAAGAGCTCGTAAAACCAAAAACTTTGTTAAATGATCTTGATAATGTAAAATATATTTATACACACATCCTCCTTCTTTTTGCATATTTATTAAATCCATTTGTCCTCGCTCCGCAAAACTGGTCGATACAATGGGCCGTATTACCCCCTTTTTTCGTCGAGGAAGTCGTTTCAAATTACATATGTGGCAGAGTGAAATAAAGAGTTTCACCGATTGTTGAGTGACGTTAGCGATAGTTTTACTTGCTTCAAAATAAGTTCTTTTTTCTCCTCCGTGACAAACTGCTCTGTGTGCATCATAAATCGTATCATACAATTGCCCTTGATGTATGAAACGACGACACATCCGGCCAGGATCAGCTGTTGTTGCTCCTGTTGTTGTTGTTGTTGTTACAACCGTAGTAGAATGACGATTGTCACTGGTCAGTTTACGCTTTGTCCCCCGCTTCATTCTTCGTTCAGTTTCGTCGATGGTTACTAAGACATCATCCCCAAATAGATTTTTGACATCATATCGAGACAATAGATCATATTCATGAGAAGATTTCCAATTCAGTTTCAATTTAGCATTTTTGACTTCCTCAATGTATTGTGCTAATTTTTCTCGAGTAAAAATTTTCCGACTCCCAGGCCCACCTTTTTCCAACATTTGGCTAATTTTTAATTCAAATTCATGTTTGCTGCAAAATTCTTCGTTTTTCTTTTGCTTTGATATCATCCTATCACTATTTTAATTTTATTTCAATATGTTTATTATATAACCACCAAGTTTTTTTTTTTTTTTTACAAATCGCCTAGAACACTAGTGATGATAATGGAATTTGACTTGAAAAGGAATTGAAAAGAAGAGTTTGAAGCCTTTACTGTAAACCTGAAGAATCTCGAAATATAAATAAAAAAAAAAATATATATAATGCCATGCCTAGTAAAATATATAATATGGTCAGACGGATTTAATAAATTTACCATTCATTAATTACATACCAAAATGAGTGGACAACATAGCATGAAAACATTAGAAGGTTTAAATTTCAAAATAAATTTAAACATTTTAAAACGAAATGGGTTTTATTATAACAAACAAGAAAATCTATGGAAATGTATAAAGTGTCATTTGTCACTTACATTCAATATAAATAGTAATGCAATTGTATATCCAGAACATAATTGTACATTTATTTCACAAATTAAAACACCTATCAGAATGTTTAACAACATTTTTTTTTTGAAGTTTGAAAGTGCACGTCTAGACACATTTAACAATTGGAAATTCCCATGGATTTCCCCTCTAAATTTAGCTAGGGATGGATTTTTTTATCTTAAAAGAAACGATGCATGTGCATGTATTTTCTGCAATACAGTTATCAAGAACTGGCAAATAAACGATATTCCACATAATAAACATAGACAAAGAGTTCCTTATTGTCCATTTATCATGGGAAAACCCGTTGGTAATGTCCCTTTAGAGTTATGTGAAGTTATTCTGCAATCAAATTTAGTCCTCTCATTGTCACCTCATTGTCCCAGTGTCGATCGAACATATGAAGATTGTAAAAATCGCCTGGAAAGTTTTAGCACATGGCCACTTACATTACCAAACTCAGAAGATCTAAGTTCAGCTGGATTCTTTTATACAGGTCTTAGTGATCATGTGAAATGTGCTTTTTGTAATCTTGGGCTATGGAATTTTGACATTTCTGACAAGCCTCTACTTCTTCATATTCAATGGAATCCGGAATGTAGCTTTCTGAAAAGTTTCATGGATTTATCCTCGAACAAAATTGAGATTACAATACGAAAATTTCGAGAGGTATCTGTAAATGATAAAAAAAATCTAATTCAATCTTTAATTGAAGGAATGGATACCATATGCCAAACCATTTACCATGATAATATACCTCGAGATATTATACATAGTGATGTAAAAGAAACTATAGAAAAAAAAGAATTTGCAGTATTGTTTTCATATATTTTATTTCGGTATAAATGTCAGGAAAAACAATTTGGGAAAATTTTGGTAAAAAATTTTCCTCAAATAATAAAAGATATGGAAACTACCACAACCCAAACAACACCCCCACCATCACCCTACCCAAACCCCACCAACACAACAACCCCCACAACAACCCAAACAATAACCCAAACCCCACCAACACAACAACCCAAACAATAACCCGAACCCCACCAACACAACAACCCCCACAACAACCCAAACAATAACCCAAACCCCACCAACACAACAACCCCCACAACAACCCAAACAATAACCCAAACACTGCCACCACCACCACCACCACCACCACCACCACCCCCACCACCACCCTCCCAAAACCTAACCAACACAACAACCCAAACAATAACCCAAACCCCACCAACACAACAACCCCCACAACAACCCAAACAATAACCCAAACACTGCCACCACCACCACCACCACCACCACCACCACCCTCCCAAAACCTAACCAACACAACAACCCAAACAATAACCCAAACACTGCCACCACCACCACCACCACCACCACCCTCCCAAAACCTAACCAACACAACAACCCAAACACTGCCACCACCACCACCACCACCACCACCACCACCACCACCCTTCCAAAACCCAACCAACACAACAACCCAAACACCGCCACCGCCGCTACCACCACCACCACCACCACCACCTCACCACAACCCCAACAACCTTACCACACCACTCCCTACTACACATTAATGAATATAATCCATGTTCCGTTAGAATACAAAAAATATATAAATTATTATATAAACACCATTCATTTTTATATACAAAATAGTCAGTATGTCATCTCAGTATTGTAAAGAAACTGATTTTTATTACAAAAATGCACATCGTCCTCCCACTATAAATATGCCATTAATACAATTAAAACCAAACCAATTAAATTATGATAATAAAACTAAAAAATCTTTAGGGCTTTTATATGTAGATGCCAGTCAATGTTTTAGTACAGACGAAAAAGTTATATTAAAAAAATGTAAAATCCTAATGTTACATTCTCCATCATACTTTTATATTTCGTATCTTAATAATAAAAGTTATCGACATAAATGGAATGATAAAACGAAAAATGTTATTATTTTTGAAAATTCGTCCCCCATGAGTCAAGCCGAATATGTTAATTTATATCAACATATGTTTGGTAATGGAAATACAATAGAGGGAGAGTATACACTTCCTCGTGGTCAACCTGAAAAAATTGATCAAAAGATTCCGATAATTACCCAAATTAGAGAGTTTATGGAAGAAACACATTGTTTTCATTTAGATTTTATACCAATTATTAAAAGAATTAAATTGGGGATGATTCATAATAACCAATATAATTTACCAATGATATCAGAGGAATGGATAGCACTGAATGGTAAAACCTATCAGTGTGATTATAGTATTTTAATTGAAACTGAAAATGCAAATAATTTAATTCAATTTACGCACTCTCGGTCTCGATGTTTAAATTGGATACTTGGAACTTTAGGATGTATTTTCAACCTAAATGATAAGAAGACCAACAACCGTGCAATTAAGAATTATATGCATCGTTTTCCTTTCAGTCATCGCTTAGATGAAGAAAAAATTGCCTGTTATTTCCCACTTGAAGAAGCCCTAATACATATAAACAGCCATCGACTCAAAACACTAATACCCTTCAATAGTGAAACATTAATTAAAACTATAATTAAAAAAATAAAAGAAAATCGTTAAATAAAATGGTACATCCTCATCTTTCAACAACAACAACAACAACGGCTTCAGGCGAGAATCATCAACAACTTCCTCAGTTACTACCTCAACCTCATGTTATGGATTTGAGAATAGCTAATAGAGTACATGAAGAATCTTATTGGAATCCAATACCAACCACATTAACAACTCCCACAATTAATGAGACACATGATAATAAGGAAATATCACAGGAAAAAATGAATGTCGTTAAGAAAAAAACAAATTGGTCCCTTTCTATTATGTATCTGTCTTTTTTGGTTGGTTTATTAGCCACCTTTTATCTTTTGGGAACAAATATTTCCAAATCATTAATGTCATTAGTAATTGCTATTATGGCTCTTTTATTAATTACATTTATCTTAACTTACCATCAATATCAATATAAATCAATTGTTTCTTATGCCCAAAAAATCGTTCCTCCAGCTAAACAGCTTATACATCTATTAAATTATTAAATTATAATTAAATTTCATAGTCATTTTATTATTTTTCTCCTATATAAAAAAGAACAAAAAAAGATATGTTCGGTAATAAAATATTCACATATTTTATACTTATTATATTAATTATCTTATGTTTGTTTATTACAATAACATCTTTTATGAATGTATATGATAAAATACCATTTATGGATTCAGTTAAATCTGATGATCACATGAAATATGTTATGGGGTCACATCATGCCATTGCTGGGCTAATTGCAGTAATTCTCGTGATTTTTACAACGATTAATACATATAAAATTATAAACCATGAAGAAAGAGACCAAATGAATTTTGAAGCACAGTAAATTTAATAAAGTATTCGAAAAAAATTTGTTGTAATGTATGACATTTACCAAGTCATAGAAACAGGTGCTTGCTTTATTTTTTTAATACAAGTGTAATCAATACTGATTATAAAATTACCTAAATTTTTTAATTATAATTATAAAAACCTACAGTGTGTGTGTGTGTGTGTGTGTGTGGGTGTGTGTGTGTTGTAAATAGAAATATATTAAATTTGATATATACAAAATTCATATTCTATAATGTTTACAATTTCTAAGATCTAACTGTATATTTATTAATTGAAGGTGGTGGTATGCCTAATATAATAATAATAATAATAATAATAATAATAATAATAATAATAATAATAAAAACTCTGGGAGAATGGTAATTCGAATGTAAGTTACAAGTTACTAAAGAGATATTCATCAAATCCTTATTCTCAATAATGGATCCTAAGTGAGTGGGTAAAACGACACATACAGAGGAAGAAACAAACAACGGGTAGGTCTCCTGAAACCCATTTAAACCTATTACAAAAAACAATAACAACCACCAAAATAAATATATATATATATATATATATTTATATGTCGTGCCTGGTTGCCAGAACGTTGTATTTGGCCTACTGTGCAAGACCCGATTTGCCTGATGGGCCGAGTTTTCATGAATTTATATTTTTTTCAATTTTTTTTTCTTGTGAAGAGATGAATCTGTCCATTTCATTATGTATGGGTTGATTATTGGAAATTTGAGTTAAAACTAACATAGATATATGACCGAACCGAACCTAACCTAGCCCCTAACCTAATTAACTTGTGCATGGTGAAATGTACAGATTTATCACTTCATAGAGGAAAATTGGAAAAATATATAGATTCAGGGGAACTTGCCTCGTTGGGCAGGTCGGGCCTAGCATAGTGGTCCAGGTGTGGCTTTCTGGCTGCTACATATGTCTATTATTTTTTTTTATAATATGGTAAACGAAACCTCTCAATGTTCAATAATTCTTAGCCATTTATTAAAAAAATGGTGGGAAGGACTCTCTCGACGCCTCACCCTGCCACAGTGGGTCGTCTCTCCGTTCTGTCTCTGTGTCGGATCAGGGACGGATCCTAGCCCGCCTTTTGAGTTCGAATCTCCGTTTTCGGCGACCCACCTTAACACCCCCCCTCCCCTCACCCATCCAGAGCAAAATCCCACCCCTTACCCCCCAAAGTCCTCGTCTCTGCGTTAGTAGCTGGAGTGCTGATGGAGGTGGTGACAGTGGCACCGCTGTCGTCAGCAGCTGGAGTGCTGGTGGAGGTGGAGGTGGTGACAGTGGCACCGCTGTCGTCAGCAGCTGGAGTGCTGGTGGAGGTGGTGACAGTGGCACCGCTGTCGTCAGCAGCTGAAGTGCTGGTGGAGGTGGAGGTGGTGACAGTGGCACCGCTGTCGTCAGCAGCTGGAGTGATGGTGGAGGTGGTGACAGTGGCACGTGCTGTTGGGAGGGTGGCACTGACATCTTCTGATTGTGGAGAGATGGTGTCGCTGTTTGTGGATTGGATTCTCATCCACATTAAAAATAAAATAATTAGTAAACATATACCAACAATAAATATGTAAATGTTCATTTTTTTTTATAATAACCAAAACAAAAAAAATATTAGAGGGTAATTCATAAAAAATAAAAAACAACAACTAAGTATTTTTGGTAATTGCCAATAAACAAACAATATATTAAATTATTAATATAATTGAAAAGTTTTAATTATAATATAAATTACCATATACATCCTTGTGTTTTAGGTGGGGTATACAAATTTACATACTGATTAAATGACATTGAATCGCACAAATCTTGTGGTATATGATGTACATCATTAGGAGGTTCTATTTGGAAGTTGGGGATGGATGTATCTGCTTTTATAGTTTTATCAACAACTTGAAGATATTCAGAAGGATCTCGTATTTGTACTAAATAATTAGGTTGAAGAGTTGTAATGTTGTTTCCCGGTGTTACTTCAAATTTCCTAAATACCCCAACACTGCGATTCATAATATTTTGCAAATGGGCAATGGTATTTTTTAATACTAACATCTCATTAGAACATAGGCTCTTGAGAGTAACAAAACCGATTTGATCTGAATATACTACATTAGGCGATGCTATTTCAAGAATATTTGTGCCATTTTCGTGATAGTCTGAAAATATATCAATACCATTGGGTTTTTCACCTGCAAGATTATGATTAATATCGAGAATTTTTGAGGGAGACATTCCAATGGCAATATCAAAAATAGAATAATTAACATTATTTATATCAACAGGTTTATTCAGGTCATCATTAAACTCTGAAAAGTAATTTTTCAAATTGTCTATATTTGCTTTTAAATTCTTACGAAACATTTCCGAATCATTAATATGTTTCTCCATAGCAATATCAGCGAGATCAGGAGAAGTGGTAGTATTTAAGTCAGGAAAACTGTCTGGTTTAATAGGATCTCCAGGTTTGAGATTTGTATTAGGTGTCATGGTATGTGCTGTATTTACAAATCGTTTATGAGGTGGATATTTAGTACCATCTTTAAGTCCTCGTTTCAATTTTTCACAGGCTGTAGTTGATTTAGGTTCAGTACTGTCAGTAAAAACGGCCTTCCCTTTATTATTAATGATGAGAATATTATGTGGAGTAGTGATACACTCATTATTGAGTGGAGGGTATTTTTTAAGATCTTCCGGATTATTCGAGAGGGCAACCGCTATGGCTAGAAAATCATGTATTCGATGTGTGGACAAGGGTTCATAACAAGCAAAATTGGTTCGATTCAAATATAATCTACTTCCATCATTATCTGTTATAGTTTTCACTTGTAAACGTCGCTGTGATTGAATTAGTTGAGAATAATATATGTTTAAAACTGAATTTACATCAAAAATGTTTAGTAAAACTAAATTTTCTTCACCTTTAGCTGCTTTAACAAATTTATGAGGTGGAGAAGTTATTAATTTAATCTTGTCAATTGGTATAGGCTCACCTTTGTAATAACCATTATCAAGAGAAGCAGGGAGAGCGTTCATAAACTTTTCATAACATTCCAATTGGTCTTTAATGTTATTATTATTGCAAGGAACAGTTTCCTCTGTATCAACCCAAATTACTTTAACCCCCTGATCTATGAGATTTGATGGCATAGCTAACATCTGTAAAAAGATTTTTGAATCAGGGATTAGAATATTACCTGGATGAAAAGATATATTCATAGCATTTTGCATGTTAGGATAGACTTTTTGATTAACATTATAACTTGTTAAGACATGAGCCATTGGTCCTAAATTATAAGTTTTATGAGGTCCAGTTTTGTTGGAACAAAATGAGTCTTTAAAATCTTTCACCACGTCTGTTGATAACAAACCCATTTTTAGATATAAACAGGGTGGACATATAGCAGACAAACTTTTATAAATATTATGCACTGGTTTTTCCCGTGCTTTTCTATACAAATCTTCAATTTGTTGTAAATGATAATCTTTTTCTTCATATTTTAGGTCAGGAAATAGAGCGTGAATACAAACACATTTAGAAGAATTACCAATCATATTTAACTGTTGACCCAAAGCTTTTATGAAAGAAGCACGTTGGTTAGGGTCACTGATATATCTAGTCGTATCTTGAATTTTGGAAAGAACTTCAGATATTTCTGGATTAACTTTTGGATTGGCCATTATTGATGTTATAGATGAATTCGGAGTTAGACCAACTACTGATTGTTGTGTTATGGTGTTTGTTTGTTGGTTTTGTGCTGGTTGGTTTGGTGATGGGTTTGATAGTGGGTTTGGTGATTGTACAGGATTGGTTGTATTTGGAATCCCTACAGGACTATTCATATTTTCATATATTTTTTATTATAAATTAAAATAAAAAGGTAAATAAATGTCTTCATCTTTACCTCAATCACCGACATCATCACTTTCAATAAAAAATCCGATAGTTAATTCTGATGTCATTAATATCATTTCTAAAATTAATGATGATTCACCCCAACATAATTTAATTAGAACGATGATTAGAGAACAAATAAATATGATAGGTACTCAATGTATTTGTAAACATGCAATTTTACCTAATGTAAAAACAGAAGATAAAGATTATTATTTACTTCAACTTGAACAACTCTATATGAAAGCCCAAGAAAAATTATCCAAATCCAATACCTATATAAGTTTATCTGCCATATGCCAACCATGTTTGTATGTGAAAATGGGTTTAATCTTTCGGGAAACTTTAAATGATTTTCATTATAATGAAATGTGTCATAATAACATTGGAATACACACCTATAATTTAGGATATTTCTGGCATGCTCTATCTAGTTTCGGTATTAATTACAAAATTTATCCCCAAATTAAACAAACACAGAACATATCTTTCTTCCCTGGTAATGTTATCTTACCCAATCCCAACATTTTGTTACAAATTTTAGCTATGCCATCAAATCTCATAGATCAAAATATTAAAATTGTTTGGGTTAACACTAAAGATATAATAGACGAAATAAATGAAATAAATGTTGACGATTTAACTAAAATTTATACAAAATTTGTAGAAAGTCTCCCATATCCTTTGGAAAACGGTTACTATAAACGTCCATTAAAAAACGAACAATGGAATGACAATGAAAAGGGAATAAGCGCTCCTCCTTCACGATTTATTAAAGTTATAAAAAAGGATGATTTTAATTCAGTGGATTTAAAAATCTTTGATATTAACAATATAATGAGTATTTATTATGCTCAGTTAATTAAATCTCAGCAACGGCTCTTACAAATAAGAAATAATCGATTGTCATACTGTGAACCATTATCGACACATAGGACTCATGATTATATAGCTATAGCAATTGCTCTTTCTGACTCCCTCGATGATCTTAAAGAATTACCGCCTCTCAATGGTCGATGTATCTTCACGATGCATAACATTCTTATTGTTAACAGACAAGGAAGAGCTATTTTTACTACAACTACTACCAAAAATCAATCCACTGAATGTATACAATTAAAACGAGCTCTTAAACCTAAAATATCCACCCAAACCAATACCAGTTCACCCAATATATTACAACAGCTCAAAAATCCTGTTAGACCTATAGATATTCATCCCCCTTCTTTTATACATGAGACAAAATTTTCTTATCTGTCTCATATTGCAACTGAGAAACCTATGGTTAAAACGTATCAAAGTCATTTAACTTCAAATACTGATAATTTAAAACGGTATTTCAATACATTTAATGATGATCTAAATGTGGATGTGGTAAATAACATTAATGATGTTTCCATTCTCGATATTGCAATGGGAATGTACCCTAGTAAAATATTAGATATTAACTTGAAACCGGAAAAAAATTCAAATATTGATATTTCCACTGACGAATCCAATGGAGAATGTATGATTAGGATATTAGAAACAACCCCTCCTAATACTGCTTATTCATCTCATATAGGATTCATTTCCCTTACAAATATATGCAGTAATGAAAAATTAGTTTTAAAGAATATGGCAACATTTTTACCAAATATATTAGCTCGAGATACTGGCACAAACTTCATTTCTAAAAATTCTCTAGGGAATATTACCCATAATATAAATTTTTTGGCTGAAATGAAAGATCACAACGAGTTTATTGAGTCCATAAAACAACCAAATTAACAAAGTAAAATAAAATAAAAAAAATGACTTCAAAATCAACCTTGGATATTATTAATCTTAATGATGCCCTTAAAAATAAAAAATATAAAAAAGCTTTTCAAATTTATTTAGACTTTGAAAAATCTATTCTAAAAACACTCTTTGTAAATGAAATTAAAATTTTACCCGAAAATGAAAATAGTCCAGAGAGACTAAACCCATTTCCTTTGATAATATGTTCAATGCTGTTCAAATTAGCATTACAAGAAGATAAGAAAAATGATATGAAAGAATTTAAACCGAAAGAAAATCTTCAAAAATTAAATGAATTCTTTAAAAATACCGATAATATTGACCAAATAGTAGGTTCATCCCTCATTAACGATCTACTAACCAACCTTATACATTGTGCAATCAATGAACTTGAAAACGAAAATATGGATGAACCCAATCTCATGGACAGAATTTTTGGTGTATATAAATTATTTGAACAGTTTCTATTTGCCCTTGAACGTAGTCATCTTTATACACCATTTTCAATCAACACTCAATTGATTTACCTTTGTTTTCTGTTATGCAAACGCATGAATGAACTCATAAAAAGTTGTGTAAATATGAATACAATCTCTAATTCAAAAATAAATGAAATTCAAAACACATTTCAAAATAATGTAAACCAATTGGAAAACAATAATAAATTTTGTATACAACAGTTACATGTACATTATCAATGGCAACTAAAAAACTCTCAAGAAATTTATAAAAGCAACATTGAAGAAATTTACAGAAAAACAGAGGAAAGTAAAAATGAATTATGGAAAAGGGTTAACCTTTCAACTATTGACACTATACATGAACAAGAATTAATGTTAAATAACCAACTTGAATTAATAGAAAAAATCATATCCGAAATAAAAACGTATGGAATGAATGATGATGATGATGATGAATTAACACAAGATGACTAACGATCATTGAATCATAGGGTTACAAACCAATCGCTCTTTGACCATTCCAATGTCAGCTGAACACCATATTGTTGCTTCTCCAGCCGGGATTCTGCCTTAGAAGCTTTCAGGCATAATCCCACGAGTACTTACTTAATCAAACTTATAGAAATATAAAATAGATATTAATAGTACTACCATCATTAAGTTGAAATTTGTATCCATATAAGGGGACGGCATTGTCTACTTCTGATCATATTACTATTTTCTACCTTGTTTCTATTTATCAATGATAACTGATCGTTTTCAAGCATAATAATATAGTAGTCACTGTTTATACTTCTTTTGTTTTGTATAGTCGGAGTTGCTACTATCCCAAAGATTTCTCTTTCACAGAAACATATTAAGGATAAGAGAGCTGTGTCCCCATATGATGGGTACTGGTCTAATTTTCCTGGTGTGGATGAATCTGTTCCATTATTATGATTATAATTATTATTGGTTTTGCCGTTTAAGCCTTTAGAACGAATAAACATATCAATATCATTTATTTGATGAGGGGGTATATTGAAAGCCCCAAATTCTTTCACCACGTCATATATGGTATAAGGTTTGATAGATATGAGTCGACTGTATTGCTGTTTGACTATTCCATCATCATAATTTGTCTTATAACTCTTTCTTTTCCTTCCCAAAGCATTATAAACAGCCCAGTTATCTATCAGTATGGCTCTCATATCTGAATATTTAGGGTATTTATTGACAATATATTTATATGACTTACTAACACCATATTTATTTTTAGATAAAACACAGTCATAATACGTTAAAATATGTGTAAAATATTGACACATGTTCAATAAAGTTAAAACATTTTGAATATATGATCGTTTTCCTGCTGTCCATAAAATAAGAATATTGTGTTTGTTGGTGGCTTTCATATAATCTAACATCTCATATAAAAATGGCCGTGTATATACTGAGGGAAAACTATCTGACAAATTCAGTTGTAAATGTTGTTGTTCATCATATATGGCTAATGTATTATCGAAATCAAAAACAAGAAGAGCTGGTGCTCTTTTTCCTCGTTAAGATATCGTACATATTTATAAAAAAACATATCTTGAGTAAAATCTTCAGTATCTAACATTTGTTTACTGTTAAAATAATTATTAATATTATCATCATTATTATTATTATTACTATTGTCATCATTGTTTATTGGTGACAATATATCAGTAGTAATTGTAGATGTTGCAGTGGATGTAGTTGTTGTTGTTGTTGTTATTGTTGACGTAGTGTCACTAGTTGTAATAATTACATTAGTATCACTAGTTATATCAGAAGGAAAATATGATAAAAGTGGCTTTGTAGTCATATTCCACGACATTGTTTTCTTATTTTTTAAAAATTAATTAAATTGTTATTAAATTGTTTTTTTATTGGTCTTTGAAGGTAACAATTGGTAACATGGGATGCCCGAATAATGTGGAAGGAACATGTTTTATTACTTCTTCAATGAAATGTTTGTTAGAGTGTCGCATTTTCTCAGTGGGAAGTATATTTTTATCAAGTAAACATTTTAAATGAATCATGGCATGAACAATAATAACACAGACGTTAAGAGCTGACATTCCCATTCCATTTAGACTAGTGTTGAACATTTCTCCATTAGACATATTTACAAATGTATTATATAAAATACGATGGGAACCTAACACCTTATATCGTTTATCAGCTCCAGGCATAACCAAACTATAAGCATCTAGGCCACTTACAAGAGACCGATCATTATCCTTGTTTATATAATTTTTATCATCATCTGTTTTTGTTTTATATATGTTTATTAATTCATTTATTGAATAAAAAATATACACATTATTAGTAGTATTGTCCAAATAAAGATTAATATACTCACAATCTTGAGGATAGAGGAGTTTACCATTTTGATCTCTATCACCTTCTAACGCCAAATTCAAAATTTCCTTATTTACTTCTAATACATTTTCCTTATAGTCGATAAAATGATAATTTAGTGGGGGTGATCTTAAATTTTTTTGAATTTCAAACCAACCCTCAAACAAATATTGATCAGCAGCTCCAAACAAATTTTCAATTGTTCTAGACATAAGTTGCTGAGCCACATGTCCCATAAATCTAATCCAGTTATGATAAACTTTATTTATAATAAATTGAGCACTTTCATGTGTATAAATTAAAGCTGTTATTGGTTCAGCTTTAATGATGTTACTCTTACCTAAACACTCCTCAATATACTGTAAACGTCTTTCAACTCTAGCTATTCGCGTTCTTTCCTCTAAATCATAATCATCAATATAAACATCCCTATTAAAGTGATTTTTCTCGTTTTTAATGTGACCATCTCGGTTTACACGATATGCGTCACTAGAGGGTAAGAGTCCACCTGCTGTTTTGACAAATGGTATGCGGTATCGACGTTGTTGTTGTTGTTGTTGTTGTTGAGATTTTCTTCGATTTTGTTCACTTTTTCTTTCACTAGTTGTTCTTGGTGTTGGTGTTGGTGTTGGTTTAGATTCTGTTGCTGTTGTTGTAGCTGTTTTGTTTTTTCTAATTTTATTATTAGATTCTTCATTTTCACTGGGACTGTAAATTCCTCCTTTTGATGGGAAATATGCCATTGAGACAAAATTTTCAATTTTTTCTTTTTCCTCTTTCTCTTTTTTTTAAAGAGGTTATTATTATTATTATTATTATTATTATTATTATTATTATTATTCATTTTTAACTATAAAGAAAACCTTAAGAGTGAAAATAATATCTAGGAATAAATTAAAATTCAAAAGGAGTCATATCATGTGATTATATTATTTTTAAAATTATTTCAGAACTACAACAGAAAGGTGTTCACCTGCTGAAACCTCATGCGTGTACTGAGGTAAGTACAATTCAACCCTTCCTCTTTCTCCTAGCATCAGGTCAGCACAGGTGGTGGTGTAAGAGCAGTATGATTGAAGTTGGTCTTTGGAGCGCCGCTACTCTGTGATAACTCAAGGAGGTGACAGTCTTTACTGAGCCTCCATTCTCCACCTCGAGAGTGCTGGTCTTTGCCTCGGGAGTGCTGGTCTTTGCCTCGGGAGTGCTGGTCTTTACTGCGCCTCCATTCTCCGCCTCGGGAGTGCTGGTCTTTACTGCGCCTCCATTCTCCGCCTCGGGAGTGCTGGTCTTTACTGCGCCTCCATTCTCCGCCTCGGGAGTGCTGGTCTTTGCTGCGTCTGCTGCGCTGTCGCTCTATGCCTCGGGAGTGTTGGTCTTTACTGCGCCTGCTGCGCTGTCGCTCTGTGCCTCGGGAGTGTTGGTCTTTGCTGCGCCTGCTGCGCTGTCGCTCTGTGCCTCGGGAGTGTTGTCGCTCTGTGCCTCGGGAGTGTTGGTCTTTGCTGCGCCTGCTGCGCTGTCGCTCTGTGCCTCGGGAAAGTTGTCGCTTTGTGCCTCGGGAGTGTTGGTCTTTGCTGCGCTGTCGCTCTGTGCCTCGAGAGTGTTGGTCTTTGCTACGCCGATGTTCTGTGCCTCGGGAGTGCTGGTCTTTGCTGCGCCTACTGCACCTGCACCGGCGCTCTGTGCCTCGGGAGTGTTGGTCCTTGCTGTCCCCCTCGAATTGTAATCTCATATCAAATCGTACCACATTTACCTTATAAGATGACAAAAAAAATAAAAAATCACAATCTTATGACAAATCACAATCTTTTATGAAAATTTGTAATGAGGAGTCTCAGATGATGATATAGAGTTTTTTTTTTTTTTTTTTTTTTTTTTTTTTTTTACCTCATCCATGACTAGAGGTTCCTGTTCTCCCATTTGTAGAAAAGTTTCTATTCCAGCACTGAAACTCTGAGTGTCCATAAAGATTAATGATATCTGTTGAAATGAAAAACTATATGTTTTAATAATACTTTTTACACTTTTACAATATATAGTATATATATACGAACTCCAAGCGAGGTCTTTTTCCTTCACAGTGGAGAACTAATATAAGGAATATAAGGTTGAGGGTTGTCTTATATATCATACATGGCCATGTAGCCAATAATTTTCAATTTTATAATTTTCTTCTATCTGACTTTGGGGAAGTTCAAGTTATTGTGGATGAGGAAAAAGAGAGAATGAGAGAGAGAGAGAGAGAGAGAGAGAGAGATAGAGAGAAAGAGAGAGAGAGAGAGAGAGAGAGAGAGAGAGAGAGAGAGAGAGAGAGAGAGAGAGAGAGAGAGAGAGAGAGAGAGAGAGAGAGAGAGAGAGAGAGAGAGAGAGAGAGAGAGAGAGAGAGAGAGAGAGAGAGAGAGAGAGAGAGAGAGAGAGAGAGAGAGAGAGAGAGAGAGAGAGAGAGAGAGAGAGAGAGAGAGAGAGAGAGAGAGAGAGAGAGAGAGAGAGAGAGAGAGAGAGAGAGAGAGAGAGAGAGAGAGAGAGAGAGAGAGAGAGAGAGAGAGAGAGAGAGAGAGAGAGAGAGAGAGAGAGAGAGAGAGAGAGAGAGAGAGAGAGAGAGAGAGAGAGAGAGAGAGAGAGAGAGAGAGAGAGAGAGAGAGAGAGAGAGAGAGAGAGAGAGAGAGAGAGAGAGAGAGAGAGAGAGAGAGAGAGAGAGAGAGAGAGAGAGAGAGAGAGAGAGAGAGAGAGAGAGAGAGAGAGAGAGAGAGAGAGAGAGAGAGAGAGAGAGAGAGAGAGAGAGAGAGAGAGAGAGAGAGAGAGAGAGAGAGAGAGAGAGAGAGAGAGAGAGAGAGAGAGAGAGAGAGAGAGAGAGAGAGAGAGAGAGTGAGAGAGAGAGAGAGAGAGAGAGAGAGAGAGAGAGAGAGAGAGAGGCTTTATACACCTGCAGGGACAATGATATCTAAACCAGCAACGTATCACCTTCTTCTGCTGGAAACTCTTCACATATTTTTATCCATCCACCAGCCATCGTCACAAATGGTGCCACTATTTCACTGGCATATTTGCTCATAAATGTTACTATTTTTTCGCTCAAGTCCTCCATATTTTTGTCTTTGCAATACAAAGCCATCTGTCCACCAAAAGCATATAGTGCAATTATCCTGCCCCAAGTAATAGCCATCTTTTCACCTTCAAATAGTTCATTGAAAACTTCAACAAATGTCACATATCCAGTGTCATGAGTAATGTCCAATTTTTTAAATATTCCCTTAAATTGTTTTTCGTGACTGTGCACCATCGTCTTGATACATCTGAGGAGTGTTTCTTCAACTTTATCATTAGTTGTCGCCTTTGTCTTCTCCATCAGTGAAAACACAATATACTTGGCTAAACTCTCCGCCTTATTCTCCACGCTCTCTCCTTTCAGTGAAACTTCGGCAATATTAGCTTCATTCTGGTTACATCTTTCTACATTAGGCTCCTGTGTGTGATTACCTCTAATCATGGACAATGATAGTGGTCGTCACCCTCCACCAAAATCATATACAATAAGTTAGGATATAGCTTCTCTCTCTATATATATATAATACATTTACCCCCCCCCCCCAAAAAAAAAAGAGTGTCAAATTGTTTTCCATAAATTACAACATAAATAAATAATGATTACCCGAAAAATAGTGTACCTGTCTATAAATAAAAAATAATAATGATATATATTTGTTTCATAGCTATATAAAGGAGTAGTATGGGAAAGGAGATTAACACAAGTTCCTGCCTACCCCTGAGTCTCCTTAGTCTTTCCAAATAAGTAATTAAAAATGGTAAATTACGAAAATAACACTTTAGTGTTAACGGAACAGAGTACATTCTCAGTAGAAGTTAGTGAAAATGTAATAAATGATAATAATGATGAATATTTTATTATTATCTTACTTTATTCATTAACTTCTTTTTTTTTGTTACTGATAATATATTATGTATATTTGATGTCATATGATTGGTGTATTCAAAAATATAATGAATATTTAGAGAATAATTATAAGAAAAAAAAGGAGTATGCATATCAACAGACTATATAATAACATTATATAATGTTTCCTCATCAGTGTACTGTTTGTTACTTACTATAATCATTTAATATGGATCTAATTAATACATATCAACAGCTATTATCAAATATTGTATTTTCTCCTTTAAATGGATATAAAAAAAAGAAACAGAGTTCACAGACTCTAGCTCCAGTCCCCCATTTTGGTTCATACAAAAAATCATGTAGAAAATCATGATTTCATGTAGAAAATCATGATTTCTAAATCTTCAAAACCTAATTTCTAGCATCTAATTATTACTAACACCCAAGAGGTCATGTCCTCTGCCTTCATTAACCATTAATAAAAAGTCTACGGTTTACGAACTCCACAGTAATTATTCTTTACATCCTTTCTGGTCTTATAATTATATAAATTTACACCAGTTAGTTTCTTTAATAATTTCTTCTTCTTCTTCAGGTGTCAAATCGTTAGTTATATGAAATATTTCTCTGATTTCTTCTGCTGTCAATTTTTTAATAATATTGGCAAACATTTTGATTCCTTTATCAGTTAGATCTTTAATATTTAAGTAATCAGCTGCCAAAATTATTGGCAACAATGTATCTTGTTCAAAAAAATCAAAATCCCATTTTGAAAATGACATTATAGAACTATCATTATTATTGTGATGGTAACCACACCATTCAATTATTTTTTTTAAAATAATAGTGTTTACATTTGGAAGAGGAATAGCTTCATCATTGGTATCATCACTCAAATCATTTAAAATGGTTTTTATAACACCACTCTGTCTGATAATATCATATTCTACTTCAAAAATATCACCATCACTACTTTGCAGTTTTATGATTGAATAAGGAGGAGGAGGAGGAGGAGGAGGAGGAGGATGTGGTAGAGAGGAATAAGAACTTGTTGCCATTATTTATTTCAGACTTTCTTGACTCAGTTGTAGAAGAGAAATACCCCAAATGAGGGATTTCATAAAATCTGAGGGTTGAAATGAATCGTGTTGTAGTTCTTGGTTGATCGGTAAATGCTTTGAGTTAAAGACTGCAATAGAAAATGTATTTTCATTAAGATGAGACTTGGGAAAATATTGAATGATATAATGAGAACCGAGAAGTTTTAAACTTGCTTCTTTATCATTAAGATATTTTTTACTTTTATTTACTAATTGATGTGGATCCCACTTACCCTTTAGATTTTTAGATTGAAGCTGAGAAGAAGGTATCACCAATATGGGTTCTAAGAGCAAAAAGAGAATAGATGACCAATGATAAGCTACTACTAAACCACTGTCAGCAAGACTGAAGATACTAATAGGATGGGGTAAATTAAAAACAGGAGGTATTTTAGGTTTTAGCATTGTAGTTGCAATCCAACCTGGATTGGTAACAATTTCAGAAAAATTAGAAATCGAGGTTGGAATAACCCAAGTGCATGGCAAATCACTGGTGAAAAATGAGAAAGATACTAACCCTTTCTTTTTTTTCAAAATATCATAACCTAAGAGCAAGAGTCCTGGTAATTGGCGTAGTCGGCATCTTCCTGCTATATATTCATTATGATTATGGTTTTTATCATTAGAGAGTGAATTATATATTTGGCTACAATATTTGAGAAACATGGTAACAATTTGATAAAATCCTTTATTGTCATGTAGTGGAAGGTAATAATATTCATCAAATTTGGAATTATTCTCTGAGGAATTATTAATACTCCACGACCAACTTTCATAGGAAAAAGGCATATAACTGAAAGCACATTCTTTTAAGGAATTAACTTCTTTTTGACATATAAACATTCTCTATTTTTTTAATATTTTTTTTATATTTCTGATCTTTAGGTAACAAAATAACAAATAAAACAGCTATATATTTTATTATGTTATATTTATAACAATTACAAAATTGACTAAAAATAGAACATATAACTAACTACATACATAATGAATCAAGTAACCCTAAACAAAACCATGAACACTCTGACATTGTTTGTTTTTTAATATCTTTAACTATTTTCAAAATAATTATTTTTTCTTCTTCTGTATAATTAGCAAGTGTTTTTTTAGAGAACTTGGCTAAATTTCTAAGGGAAACAACATTTATTTGACCATTATATTTATGGTTACATTTATATACCATCTCATTTAGTAAACTCATATAAAGCCAAGAATTAGACATTTCTTGTTTAATACCATTTACAATTTGAGGATAATACTTAATCTCTTTTTTGTGGTCGTTTATAAATTGAAAACTGGATGCATGCCAAGACATTTTATGTAGATTCTGTAGTGTGTAAGCTAAAGATGCTACAAGTGATAATTTATTTAATTCATATGCACCAATAATATTGGGGTGTAAGAAAAAATAATCTAGTTCGTTACTCATCTTTTGATAAATTTCTTGGCATAGATGTCGTTGGTAACTTATCATTTCAAAATGTATTTGAATTTTGACTTTATTCCATAAAAAATGGGTAAATTCCTCAACCTTAATATAAACTTTTTTATCCGTTTCAATTGTTTGGTCTTTTATACGAGGAATAAATTTTAAATCAGTATTATTTATATATTTTTCTTTAATGGCTTTTGTTAACAACAAATCTTCAATTTCTTTTTGGACATAAGTTGGAATAAGTGGGGTAGCACATAACTCCCATACCATATCTCTAATACACATATCAAAATTGATCATTGAAGAATATTTGTTCATAAATCTATCCTTTAATTCTGGTGTAAGAAACATAGAAGTAAAATTATCTATTTCAGAATTAGGTATTATTTCATATATTTCAACCATTTTTGTTACTTATTCTTCAGCTCCTCTTTGTGTTAATGGTTCATATACATACTTCTTTTATACTATATACTACTACCCATCTAATAATGTAAATATACTACTACCCATCTAATAATGTAAATCTCTATGACTTTCAAAATATCCAATTTCTCATATAAATTAATTATCCCATATAATATTTAGGATCTTAATTCTTTTTTCTCTTGTTCCAAAATATACAATTTCTCATTTATATTATTCAATAACGTATTTATTTTCTTAATGTTTTGTTCTCTATTACTTTCCATAACAATATCCAATCTTTCATTTATAAAATTCAACCTGTTATTTAGGATATTAATTCTTCCGTCTACAATAGCAAATTGTCTTGATATAACTTTATCATGTAAACAACAACACCCAATATATTTTTCTTTTACTTGGATATTTTTGGGATTAATCTTTTCTATAAAATTTCCAGATTTTGGTTTAGCTTCTTCATTTACCTCTTGATTTTGTTCTTCTTTAGAAAACGTCCGTTTTCGCTTCTTCCCACCTTCTTGGGACGTCTGTCGGTCTTCAATGGGGCCTCCTGTCCTTTTTAAGTTGGTTACACTTTTCCGGGGCTCTAGATTTTGTTCTTTAGAAGACTTCTTCCCATCTTCTTGGGACGTCTGTCGGTCTTCAATGGGGCCTCCTGTCCTTCTTAAGTTGGTTACACTTTTCCGGGGCTCTAGATTTTGTTCTTTAGAAGACTTCTTCCCGTCTTCTTGGGACGTCTGTCGGTCTTCAATGGGGCCTCCTGTCCTTCTTAAGTTGGTTACACTTTTCCGGGGCTCTAAATTTTGTTCTTTAGAAGACTTCTTCCCGTCTTCTTGGGACGTCTGTCGGTCTTCAATGGGGCCTCCTGTCCTTCTTAAGTTGGTTACACTTTTCCGGGGCTCTAGATTTTGTTCTTTAGAAGACTTCTTCTCGTCTTCTTGGGACGTCTGTCGGTCTTCAATGGGGCCTCCTGTCCTTCTTAAGTTGGTTACACTTTTCCGGGGCTCTAGATTTTGTACTTTAGAAGACTTCTTCCTGTCTTCTTGGGCCGTCTGTCGGTCTTCAATGGGGCCTCCTGTCCTTCTTAAGTTGGTTACACTTTTCCGGGGCTCTAAATTTTGTACTTTAGAAGACTTCTTCCTGTCTTCTTGGGCCGTCTGTCGGTCTTCAATGGGGCCTCCTGTCCTCCTTAAGTTGGTTACACTTTTCCGGGGCTCTAGATTTTGTTCTTTAGAAGACTTCTTCAAAACAAAGTTTTCTTTTTAAATTTGTCCATTTTCACATGTTTCTTCTGGAGGTGGTTATTATTTCATTCACCCGATGATTCTGGAAATGAAGCATTAATTTAATAATATAATTTATATATTTTTATCTCAACTATTATATAAGAACTTACAAAAGCTTATTTTTTATACAATATTATGGGTCTTCATTTCTTCAATAAATGTTTAACTAATACCAAGATAATGTTAACTGTTCAAAATGACAAAGAGCTAAATCAATATTTAAAGAAATTCTTTCCTTCAGGTCTTAGCCATTTAAAATATATTGGGATTGATGGTTCAGTTTTTTTCCATGCACATACCATAAAAGGGAAACAAGTTGGAACAATTGATATCAATGCTACAGCCCAAAAAGTATGTAATATAATTTGTGCCTATTGTGATATTCTCATGAATTTACTAAGTAACAATAACACCGATGATGATGATGATCATAATACTAATACTAATACTAATAATAAGGGAAGAACTTGTAATAATATGATAATACACTTTGTTATGGATGGAAAGTCTCTCTTTACAAAAAATCGTAGCAATCAACAAAAATCTGACCCCTTTTCCATTCTTTCTCCCCATGAAAAATTATCCTTAGAAAAATGTACAATTGCAATGATAAAAAAAAAATGGACATTCAACATCCTAATATCATATTTCTATTATCAACTGAATCATTACCTTTTGATCAACGAAATGAGGGTGAAATAACTCTATTTCGTTTTATTAATAAAATTTTAAATAAAAATTCCCGTTACATAATTATAAGTAATGACTCTGATATATCAGCAATGTACATTCTTCGAGAGGATGATCGTGTTATGTTGGTTATCCCACCATATAATGGACAATCATGCATTGGATTAAACAATTATAATCATATTATGGTTAAATTAAATATAAATTCTCAACAACTATTTAGTTTAACAGTATTGTATTTTATATTTTTTGGAAGTGACTATAATTTAGGTCTCATATCTTGTTGGACAATCAGTAAACATGACATTTTAAAAAACGCCATTTTACATGAAGAAACAAATCTTGTTTCAATATTTAATCAAATGAAAAGATGTCGTTCAACTAAAAATGAAGCAATCATATGGCAGGAGTGGGGGGATTCTGTAACATACCAAGACTATTTATTTCTTTTTAAATTAATTGTATATGAAGCAGTTCATAGTGCCCGATATTATAAATCATTAGGGAAAAGTAATCCATCATTATTAAATTTATATTCAAATAATCACATAAAAGTTTTAACTAAAACTATAAAATTAATTAAATAATAAGTAATTATTTATTACCTGTTAAAAACCTTAAGACAATTATTGTATTGAGTAGTAATATTTGTTCCAAATTCATCCTGAGGATTGAAATTCACATATATTCTAGGCTTTATTACAATGGGTTGTCTATGCCGATTAATTATATGGGCATGTCTCTTTTCGCGACTTACATTTTTATAGTAACTGGGTAAAATATCTTGAAGTTTACAAAAATTTAACTGGGATAGGTTGGTCGTATGAGAGAGAGAGTATTTTAATTGGGAATTATGAACAATAGCAGTTTTAAATAAACGTTTGGCTTCCATCCAATCAGATAAATTTGTAAATGTCCATAATATGATCTTGATTTTATCTTTAGCTTTAGGAACACATTTCCATTCATTACACCATACATCGTTAATCATTAGATTTGTTATTATATAATGCAAAATATCAATAATTAATCTTTCATTACACACAATGAAAACTGGACGTTGAATTATGGAAAAAACATTGTGTTCAGTAGCAATGGTTTTAGCAGCAAACAACAGGCATTCAATCACCTCATAACCAGCAATATAACCTGGCAAAGAGTACTGGTTGGAACATTTTTCTATAATTTTTTTATCATTCGAATTATATATGGCAAGTTTTACAATTCGACAATAATTTCCAGTTTTCTTGTTATGCAGACTCATACCAACTCCCTTGTTAGATATGTAGAATATGCTTTCCTGATCATCTACAGGGATATTTACATTTGTCTCATGTAATGAATATTCAACATATATATACATATCATGGGCCATAAATGGAAGTTTAATTTTTTGTCTTTTCAATACATCTGCCATTTTAGGAAGATTGTGGTGGTGGGGAGGATTGGGATGTTTGCTGCTGTGGTGATGACTGAGAGGTGAATGGTAATTGGGTATTGGGAGATTGTGGTATATAAGGATTTTGATGAGTATGGGTGGGGTTGACAGTGGGAGGGGGAGGGGGAGGAGGAGAAGGATGAGGAGGAGGAGGAGAAGAGGTAACAACACTTGTTAGAGGAGGATGGGAATGATAATAACAGTAAGGAGAAGTTGGGGTATATTGACACTGACATTGATAATAAGAACTAGGGAATTGTTGATGGGGTGAATAATGGAATGAAGAGTGTGTATGTAGGGGCAGTTGGGTTGGTGGTGGTGGAGGTGGTTGTGCATATATTATGGGTGGGATTGTTTGTGCAGAATTTGTAAGATTTTTTAGTTTTTCATCAAATAATTTACTGATTTCTTCAGCCCTCTTTGTTGATTCTTTTAAATGAGCTTCTTCATTTAGATGCTGACAATTTTTAATGTAATCGTCAATTATATTTAAAATTACATCATTCTCAATATTTTTGGTCCACTCTAAAGCTGGTCTGGCAGGGAAAACAGGAAGACTAATCAATAGTTGTGTCAAAGAATTAATAAGAGATTCTAGAGTTTCTTTGGTAACATAATTTAATGTATCATTATCTGTGAGAATGGGTAAATTTCACGGAATTAACGTAGTATTTAAAAATTTTGTAATGTCATCAGTAGAATTGATAGGAAACTGTAAAGGGTTAGTAATCATATCATTCCCAACAACTTTAAAATTTATTAGATTATTAGAAGAACTATTCATGTTTTAGCATAAGATTTTTTAATATGATAAATAATATAAAAGGTATTTATTAAGACTATAAGTTATAATTATTCCAGCTGTCCTGAACTGAGCTCGGACTGGGGTATCTCATAATCATGGCAGATGATACTAAATCCACCCTTATTACATCTCCAATTGAATTAATAGACAGACTAGGAAAAGAAATTATTTATTATGCTGACAAATGTTTTTTGGACATACCCCAAGTTAAGATTTACAGTTTGTGTATGGGTTCCAATTGTGTGCAACTTAAGTATGATATTCGTCTAACTGCAAATGCGGTATCCCCTAGCTGGATATATGATCCAATGGAGCATGAGGATGAGGAATATGGTCATTTGGAATCTGAATTTCGCAATGCCCATATTATACTTCTTTGTAATCTAAGTGAATCAATACTAAATTCTATTTTGACAGGTTCTCTTACATTGAAAGATGTTAGAAAAACATTGCTTATATATAAGTTTGATGAGACTTTGTTGGATTTTGATGTTAGCCACATGGATGAAATAATTAAGGAACATCCCATTTCCTATAATCGAATTCCATATACCTATTTGGATTACTCATTCAATGGAACATCAATAAAAGAGGTTTGGGGAATACAAAACTCCCCTGAAAATATTTCTAAAGACCACCACCATAGAGAGTCATTGGTTTTGGATAAATACAAAACTATTGTCAGTTTGTTTAATAAACACGAAAACCGAGAGGGCACTTTGACAGTTATTACTGGTTTAATGGCCTCAGGAAAATCGTCTCGACTTTTGCAACTTACTGAAACACATTGCAGAGAAAATAAAAATAAAACCATATTGATTTTGCCTAGATGTGTACAATTAAAACAAATAAAATGTCGATCAATAATTCCGACTGAAATCCAAATCCGGAGTGAAACTTACTTAGATTATAAAGACTATATTCTTCACTTTGATACTATTTTTATCGACGATGCTCATTTGTTTTATCCAGAAAATTTAACTGAATTTGTTCATGTATGTCAAGGTTGTGGAATCGATGTGATAATTGCAGGACTGAGTGTATCATCATTTAGAAATGATACATTTAAAGGTTTTGTTTTTTTAATGTCTCAGGCTAATAAAATAGAATTACAAACAACATCCTGCACTCTATGTAATTATCGTACAGCCAAGATATCATTTCGGTTTAATTGGCGTAAACCAAGTAATTTTGTGGGTGATCATCGTAAGTATTTAAGTGTGTGTTCTCCTTGTATGATTGAATTAGCACCATACTTTCTATGTCTTGGAAAAAGTAATTTTGACCAAAGTGATTTGGATAAAATGTGTGGTACTATTTTATAATTATTTATATATATTTCTAATATATATACAGTTTGAAAATTGTTATTATCAAATGACACATCCCAACATTAAAGAATTTATTAACCGGGTTAAAACAGATGGACATATATATATATAAAAACAAAATAATTAAAATCCCAGCAAACATTTTCATGTTTTTAAAACATCCTAAAAACGACATTTCATTGTTTTCAGCACGTTTATAATTACGTTTAGAAAAGGTTTTTTGAGAACTTTTATATACAACCTTAGAACGTAAATAATTAACATTTCTAAAAACTTTTTTATAATCTTTTAATTACCTACATTAAAACGTTTAGGGTAAATTAGGGTATAATAATTTTGTAATTCATATCTGAAATAGAAAGGGAGAGAAAGAAAGAAGACATATCTGAGAAAGAAATGGACATCCTATATATGTATGTGTAAATTACAAATAAATAGGGTACAAAAAGATAATTAAAATATTATATTTATTTAATTAAGAATGAGTAATACAACAAAATATATGTAATAGCTCGAAATATATAGACTATATCTATAACAGAATATAAAAGTAAAAATTTAAAAATCTATAAAAATCTATATATGCAATATGTGAACACAATAGATTTTGTGATCAAGCAGCCTGTGATTCATGTCATGCTGAGATCAGTCTGACGTAATAAGCAGTTATTGTTACTTAAAACTAAAACAAGTAAAATTTTCCGAGTATACATATAACACTATAGTTTTTCTATGACTAATAATAAAAATCTATTAATCAAAAGTTTAGGACTAATTAACTAAAAATAAAAATCTACAAGTGAATGTAAACACAGTCAAGTATAATATTCATGTAGAAAGAGAAAGAAAAAGAGAGAGAAGGAAAGAAAGAGAAAGAAAGAAAGGGAGAAAGAGAAAGAAAAGAAAAAACAGTCATGTATAATATTCATATTAGCACCATGCAATATAACTTAGATTAAGTAAAAAATCTCAGACATTTTTAAATCAAATGAAATATGAGAGCCAGAGAGAGAGACCCAGAGCCAGAGAGAGAGAGCGAGAGCCAGAGAGAGAGAGAGCATGAGCCAGAGAGAGAGAGCCAGAGAGAGAGTCAGAGAGAGAGAGAGAGAGAGCCAGAGAGTGAGAGAGAGAGAGCCAGAGAGTGAGAGAGAGAGAGAGAGCCAGAGTGAGAGAGAGAGCCAGAGAGAGAGAGAGAGCCAGAGAGAGAGAGAGAGAGAGAGAGAGAGAGAGAGAGAGCCAGAGAGAGAGCCAGAGAGAGAGAGAGAGAGAGAGAGAGAGAGAGAGAGAGAGAGAGAGCCAGAGAGAGCCAGAGAGAGCGAAAGAGCCAGAGAGAGCGAGAGAGCCAGAGAGAGAGAGAGAGAGAGAGAGAGAGAGAGACAGAGCCAGAGAGAGAGAGCCAGAGAGAGCGAGAGAGCCAGAGAGAGCGAGAGAGCCAGAGAGAGCGAGAGAGAGCGAGAGAGCCAGAGAGAGAGAGAGAGCCAGAGAGAGAGAGCGAGCCAGAGAGAGAGAGAGAGCCAGAGAGAAAGAGCCAGAGCCAGAGAGAGAGAGAGAGCCAGAGAGAGCGAGCCAGAGAGAGAGAGAGAGCCAGAGAGAGAGAGAGAGCCAGAGAGAGCGAGAGAGAGCAAGAGAGCCAGAGAGAGAGCGAGAGAGCAAGAGAGCCAGAGAGAGAGCGAGAGAGAGAGAGCCAGAGAGAGAGAGCAAGAGAGCCAGAGAGAGAGAGCGAGAGAGAGAGAGAGAGAGAGAGAGAGAGAGAGAGAGAGAGAGAGAGAGAGAGAGAGAGAGAGAGAGAGAGAGAGAGAGAGAGAGAGAGAGAGAGAGAGAGAGAGAGAGAGAAAGAGAGAGAGAGAGAGAGAGAAAGAGAGAGAGAGAGAGAGAGAAAGAGAGAGACAGACAGAGACAGAAAGACACACACACAACAAAAGAGGAGACAGAACAAAATTAAGGCAAGGATAGAGAAGACAGAACAGAAACAACAGAGAGAGGAGTGAAATGAGAAATCATTGAAGAGAAGGGGAAGAGAAACACAAGATAAGAAAAAGATACAAGAAAAATATACAAGATAAAAATGACATAAATGAATACCACAAATATAAAAAGTAAAGGAAGAGAGAAGCTAGAAGAGACAGGAAACGAGAGGTGTTAGAAGAGAGGAGGAAAGGAGAGATTAAAAGACAAGAAAAACAGGAGAGAAACGTAAAAGAAATAAAAAAAAAAGGGTCATTTGTGAGGAGAGAAAATAGAGAGACCAGAGAAGACCATATATCAAGAGTGTGAGGATAAAGACTTATATATTTTCTTAGTAGACATCCTCTGGCTCTTGTTGCCCCTCTTGTATACGAATTGTACTTGCAAGTTTCCCTGAAAAGATATTAACAAAATTAATATTTAATTATTTATTTATATAAATTACACACACACAAACTTATATATATATATATATATATATATATATATATATATATATATATATATATATATATATATATATATATATATATATATATATATATATATATATATATATATATATATATAATTTCGTAAACCTCACCCTGTAAACATTCATGTTTCTACATGTTAAACAAGCTACGAGGATGAGGGAAGGGGATGTTCCCTCCATGCTGGATATTATATTTACCAGGAAAGAGAAAGATATATTTATCATTCAGTACCTCCCTCCTTTGGTACCTCCCTTTTCCTCCTTTCAGTACCTCCCTCCTTTTACCCAAGTGACATGGTCACTTGGGTAAAAGTGACCATGTCTTTTTGGGAATAAAGTATGCAATGCATTATAATCTGGAAGAAAATGAGCTTGAAGCAGTTGAAAAACCTGACTTGTGGAGAGGTCATTATGGGGAACTCAGATATTTCCTTAAGGAATTTGACAAACACTTGCTGTTAGGACATGAAGTAAATGAGATGTATGTCAAGTTTTGTGAAATATATGATAATGGCACAACAAAATTTATACTAAAGCAGAGATGCAGAACTAGGAAAAGGGGAAAAATTGCCCAAACATACAAGCAATACAAAGATGCGAGAAACAGCAATAGCAGTAAGGAGAGGGGCAGAAAGACTGACTTTCGGTCATATTCAACAACACAAATATACATACACACACACACATTATTGGAAAAAATTGGAATTGGAATATTGGAAAAAATAATTAAAACTAAATGGGTAGAACACCTGGAGAGAAATGATATAATTTCAGACAGACAGTATGGTTTTCGATTTGGAAGATCCTGTGTATCGAATTTACTCAGTTTCTTTGATCGAGCAACAGATATATTACAGGAAAGAGATGGTTGGGTTGACTGCATCTATTTGGACCTAAAAAAGGCATTCGACAGTTCCACATAGAGAGGTTGTTCTGGAAACTGGAAAATATTGGAGGGGTGACAGGTAAGCTTCTAATATGGATGAAAAATTTTTTGACATAGAAAAATGAGGGCAGTAATCAGAGGCAATGTATCGGACTGGAGAAATGTCACAAGTGGAGTACCACAGGGTTCAGTTCTTGCACCAGTGATGTTTATTGTCTACATAAATGATCTACCAGTTGGTATACAGAATTACATGAACATGTTTGCTGATGATGCTAAGATAATAGGAAGGATAAGAAATTTAGATGATTGTCATGCCCTTCAAGAAAACCTGGATAAAATAAGTATATGGAGCACCACTTGACAAATGGAATTTAATGTTAATAAATGCCATGTTATGGAATGTGGAACAGGAGAATATAGACCCCCACACAACCTATACATTATGTGAGAAATCTTTAAAGAATTCTGATAAAGAGATCTAGGGGTGGTTCTAGATAGAAAACTATCACCTGAGGACCACATAAAGAATATTGTGCGAGGAGCCTATGCTACGCTTTCTAACTTTAGAATTGCGTTTAAATACATGGATGGTGATATACTAAAGAAATTGTTCATGACTTTTGTTACGCCAAAGCTAGAATATGCAGCTGTTGTGTGGTGCCCAACAACAGAAGTTGGCCCATATCTTAAGAAGCACATCAACAAACTGGAAAAGGTGCAAAGACATGCTACTAAGTGGCTCCCAGAACTGAAGGGCAAGAGCTACGAGGAGACGTTAGAGGCATTAAATATGCCAAAACTAAAAGACAGAAGAGGTGATATGATCACTACATACAAAATAGTAACAGGAATTGATAAAATCGACAGGGAAGATTTCCTGAGACCTGGAACTTCAAGAACAGGAGGTCATAGATTGAAACTAGCTTAACACAGATGCTAAAGAAATATAAGAAAATTCACTTTCGCAAATAGAGTGGTAGACGGTTGGAACAAGTTAGGTGAGAAGGTGGTGGAGGCCAAGACTGTCAGTAGTTTCAAAGCGTTATATGACAAAGAGTGCTGGGAAGACGGTCTCATCCTTTAACTACACTTAGGTAATTACACACACACACACACACATACATATTATATATATATATATATATATATATATATATATATATATATATATATATATATATATATATATATATATATATATGTCGTACCTAGTCGCCAGAACGCACTTTTCAGCCTACTATGCAAGGCCCGATTTGCCTAATAAGCCAAGTTTTCATGAATTAATATATTTTCTCTATTTTTTTTCTTATGAAATGATAAAGCTATCCATTTCATTATGTATGAGGTCAATTCTTTTTTTATTGGAGTTAAAATTAATAGAGATATATGACCGAACCTAACCTATCTTTATAGGTTAGGTTAGGTAGCTGAAAATGTTAGGTTAGGTAGTCGAAAAAACATTAATTCAAGAAAACTTGGCTTATTAGGCAAATCGGGCCTTGCATAGTAGGCTGAGATGTGCGTTCTGGCTACTAGGTACGACACATTATATATATATTTATATATATATATATATATATATATATATATATATATATATATATATATATATATATATATATATATATATATATATATATATATATATATATATATATATATATATATATATATATATATATATATATATATGTCGTACCTAGTAGCCAGAACTCACTTCTCAGCCTACTATTCAAGGCCCGACTTGCCTAATAAGCCAAGTTTTCCTGAATTAATATATTTACTATAATTTTTTTCTTATGAAATGATAAAGCAACCCTTTTCTCTATGTATGAGGTCAATTTTTTTTTATTGGAGTTAAAATTAATGTAGATATATGACCGAACCTAACCAACCCTACCTAACCTAACCTAACCAATATTTATAGGTAAGGTTAGGTTAGGTAGCCAAAAAAAGCTAGGTTAGGTTAGGTAGGTTAGGTAGACGAAAAAACATTAATTCATGAAAACTTGGCTTATTAGGCAAATCGGGTCTTGAATAGTAGGCTGAGAAGTGCGTTCTGGCTATTAGGTACGACATATATATATATATCGGACAATTAGTAAAAAAAAAAAAAAAAAAATTTAAATCATTTTACCCTGTACCTAGATCCACCAGGCCTGTTTGGTGCCTGTTTCAGTACTTCAGACATCTGGAAGGTCACATCCTCCTCCTCAACTTGTGGATGTGCGTTGATAGATGATTCTGTAAAATTAAGTTATTTATATAATAATAAATTCAGTATAACAATAATATTCTGTAAAATTAAAAGTAATTTATACATCAATCAGATAAAACTCTCCAGAGATGGTGATACACAACATATAAAGGACAAGTTTCAGAACAAAATATGCATTTAGGAATAAGGTTTTGTACATGTAGGTAGCACATGAGAAAATAAGTGGAAGGTGATCAAGTTTATATTAACATGTTAATGACTTTGTTAAGGCTTTGCAAGAATGAAAAAATATTAATAATATAATATCACCTACCAATTAATTGTACATCATTTATAAGTCAATTATTTGCATTATTATTATTCAATACTAATGATATAAAAATGCATTTTGTAATCTACTATTTATGCAAGTATTAAGCACAGGATCATGAAATAAACTGCAAAATACTGTAATGGATAAACCAATTAAGTTTACATTTTCCTATAGCTAAGTCAGTCTTAGTCAAACTATTAGCAGCAGAGAACAATTATGCCCAACCTTTATTAAATGAAACAATCTTAAGAGCAAGTGATAGAAATATAATCATTTATGCTTGGGAAAATATTATGGAATGGTTCCAAATATGAAAAATATTAAGTTTTTTGGTTAAAATTTTTTAACTTAAAATTTACATTTTTAAGTGAATTTTAAACTTTAAAAAAATTATTTAATTTTTTGGTTACTTACTTAAAATAACATTATATAGTTCTTGTTTTTGTAAAAATGCCAATTTCTTCTTTTGCCCTTCCAGACTGTATAGTGACCACAGGCCGTTTGTTCATATCTTCATTATTCTTCGAACTGTGGTTGCACAATCAGACCCACGTACACTGGTTAAAAGCATCACCTAAAAGCAACAACAAAAATGTAGTACACTGACGAATTTTGAATATATATATATATATATATATATATATATATATATATATATATATATATATATATATATATATATATATATATATATATATATATATATATATATATATATATATTAGTTGATTTTATACCCGCATTAGGTCAGGTGATAATACAATGAAGGTGAAAACATGGGGGGATACATAAGGGATAAACATAGGGGCTGCAGAAGGCTTATTGGCCCATACGAGGCATCTCCTATCTAAACACAAAGATTAATCCAGTGTAATTGGCCTGTTATGTTGTAACATAACATACATACATATATATATATATATATATATATATATATATATATATATATATATATATATATATATATATATATATATATATATATATATATATATATATATATATATATATATATATATATATATATATATATATATATATATAATGTGTGTGTATATATATATATATATATATGTATGCCATATACATATATATGCTATGTTGTATGCTACAACTTGGCTGATAATAAAGCCATTCACAACTGCAGGCCTAATAAAAAAAGGAGGTGGCATAGCAATATCTTACAAAGATACCTTCATCTGCAATAGTCTCATTAGTAATAGAGACGACTATTGTGAATATACCTTTGCCAAGTTCTCCAGTAAATCCCTTAAATCCTCCTTGACTATAAGTGCCATCTATAGATTTCCCAATACCGACATAGCTTCATTCTCAGATAACGTAAGGAATCTTATCATAAATAACAATCTCAACAAAAATCAAACCAACTTAGTGGTTTGTAATGGTGAACAAAACATGCAGATACTTATATATAACCTGTGAATAGAGTGTAATAACACCAAAACTATTTGTTTATTGTTTTATGACCATAATAATTGAATCACTAATATGATTCACTAATATATAATCCTAATAATAATCACTAATATATAATCCATTGAGCATGCTGCATCTCTTTCAGTCTCTTTGCAATTTGAACAAGAGGGTTTTTAATTGATCGAACCATATTCTTAAAGCAAAGTAAATGAGATGTATTCCATATTTTGCAAAATATACGATGAAGGCACACAAACATTCATACCAAAACTGAAGGGCAGGATTTATGAGGAGACATTAGAGGCATTAAATATTCCAAACTAGAAGACAGAAGGAAAAGAGGAGATATGATCACTACGTACAAAACAGTAACAGGAATTGATAAACTTGATAGGGAAGATTTCCCGAGACCTGGAATTTCAAGAACAAGAGGTTATAGATTTAAACGAACTAAACAAAGATGCCGAAGAAATGTAAGACAATTCACTTTTGCAAACAGAATGGTAAACGGTTGGAACATGTTAGGTGAGAAGGTGGTGGAGGCCAAATCCGTCAAAAGTTTCAAAGCATTATATGACAAAGAGTGCTGGGAAAATGGGACACCACGAGTGTAGCTCTCCATCCATCTGATTGATAACCCAAATGAATTTTTCATGGATATGATACCAACATCAAATCATAAATCAGATGTGATCCTATCACCACTGGATTTTGAAGAAGCCATAGACAGTATGCCTATGCACTCTGCACCAGGCCCTGACTCTTGGAACTCTATATTCATCAAGAACTGTAAAAAACGTTATCGCAGGCCCTTCACATTCTTTGGAGACAAAGCCAAGATACTGGCATTGTCCCTGACATACTAAAAACAGCAGAGATAGCACCGCCCCATAAAGGAGGAAATAAGGCAGAGGCAAAAAACTACAGACCGATAGCACTAACATCACACATCATAAAAATCTTTGAGAGAATGCTAAGAAGTAAGATCACAAAATACATGGAATCACAGCATCTCCATAACCCCAGACAACATGGTTTCAGAACAGGGCGCTCTTGCCTATCACAGTTGCTGGACCACTCTGACATGGCACTAGATGCCATGGAAGACAAACAAAACGCTTTGACAAAAAAAAGCCTTTGACAAATGTGACCATTGTGTTATTGCACATAAAATGCGTTCAAAAGGAATTACCGGAAAAATAGGCAGATGGATATACAACTTCCTGACTAATAGAACCCAATGTGTAGTAGTCAACAAAATAAAATCTGGACCATCAACCGTAAAGAGCTCAGTCCCCAAGCGTACTGTGCTTGCTCCAATACTTTTTCTCATCCTCATATCGGACATAGACAAGGACACAACCTATAGTACTTGATCATCCTTTGCAGATGACACTAGAATCTTCACGAGAGTAGGCAACATAGAGGAGACGGCAAACCTCCAATCAGATGTAAATCAGGTCTTTCTATGGGCTACAGAAAATAACATGGTGATTAACGAACATAAGTTTCAGCTCATGCGCTACGGAAAAAATAAAAAATATAAAAACGGAAACCACTTACAAAACTCAGTCAAATCATAACATTGAACGGAAAAGCAACGTAAAGGATTTGGGTGTACTGATGTCAGAAGGCCTTACATTTAAAGAACACAATAAAGTAGCCGTCACAACTGCAAGAAAAATGACAGGATAGATAACAAGAACTTTTCACACTAGAGATGCTATACCGATGATGATAGTTTTCAAGACGCTAGTGCTCTCTAGAGTGGAATACTGCTGCATAATGAAAGCCCCTTTCAAAGCTGGAGAAATTACTGACCTATACTTATGCATTTATCTTCGGTTTAACACAACAGGCACCAGACACACGCTAGGCATCATACACACTAGGATAAAACAAACATTAGGCCAGAAGTCAGAAAAGAATTCAAAGAATTTTACTGGAAAGGCTTGCTGTTAGGAAAGGAAGTAATTGAGATGAATTAATGCACAGTATGTCAATTTTGTGAAATATATGATAAAGGAACAAAAACATTTATACCAAAACAAAGATGCAGAACTAGGAAACAGGATTTGTTCAACTGAAATTTCAAGACGGACAGAGACCAAAAGACACAAAAATGGAATCAATATACGAAGAGGCCAAACCCCCAAACATACCAGTAATACAAAGAGAAACAACTACACGGCAGTGAGGAGAGAGGCAGAAAGAAATTTTGAAAAAAAGGAACAAACAAATGTAAAGTAGAACAAATCATATTCTATAAATACAGCAACAACCAATTGCAGGTAAAGGATAATATTCAGAGCTTTTAAATGCATGGATGGCGAAATACTCAAGAAATTGTTCACGACTTTTGTTAGACCAAAGTTGGAATATGCAGCGGTTGTATGGTGCCCATATCTTAAGAAGCACATAAACAAACTGGAAAAGGTGCAAAGACATGCTACTAAGGGGCTCCCAGAACTGAAGGACAAGAACTATGAGGAGAGGTTAGAGGCATTAAATATACCAAATATACTACACAAATATATATACTACACATGCACAATAAACTACCCTACACAGGCTGAGTATGGTGTGTACAATAAATTATTAGCTAAAAGATAAGACTGAGTTTGTATAAATGGGGGTTAAGTCAGAGTGGGAAAATGTAAGTGGAGTGCCTAAAAACCCTGTCCTGGGACCTCTGTAATTCATAATATATACAAATAATTTAGACTCAGGTTTGATCAGCAATATTTGAAAATTTCCAGACGATACAAAAGGGATTTTTTTCTGGATTCAGGATTATTTTTTTATGGCTGAAAACAGGTTTTCAGCAATAAAAGAAATACAGTATTGCTGGAACAACCGTCGACATCTTCAAGAGAAAACCTGAACATCTTCAAGAAGTGAAGATGACCTTGAGAAGAAGTATAGGTTGGGAGAAGTATAGGTTAGGAATTGTCTCCAAAGAATTCTCAAAGAATTACTCGTTATTGCTATCCAAGATAATTAGACGAGCCAAAGCTAAATACTACGAAGATAAATTTACCCAAATAAAGAGTACCTTACCTAAAAATATGTATGTACCTTACGTAAATAAACATTTGATTTTGAAGTGCCGGACAAACAAGGCGGTGGTGGATATGTGGGCCTGAGGGGCCTGTCCAAGCAACAGCCTGTTGGACCAAGCTCTCACATGTCAAGCCTGGCCTTGGAAGGGCTTGGTGAGTAGAACAACTACCAGAACCCTATAATGCATGTATCAAGGTGTCCAGGCAGTGAGCACCACATAATGCAGTGCAGTCCTGTAAGAATAAGCACAGTAAGTATGGGCATGGAGGGGGTGCAGCAGTGGCTTGTGAAGGGCTGGAGAGTAAATGGACATGCCCAGGGGTAAAAAGCATTAGGGTAACAGAACATAGCCCATAAAAATAGTAATGACAATGAATGAATAATTATATGAATGCAATAATACTTCATATCTCAATAGGAATACTAAGCAGGATGCAAGACAAGGTACTGGTGGTGATAGTGGTTGGTACAAGTCCTCACATCCCCACAGACACCAGTAACAGCCCTCACCTCCCAACACAGTACCCTTGTAGCGAGTTAATCTTATACTCGCTTCATTATCTTATAGCATAACTAATTAACACTAATTACAGAAGCTACACAGGTGATACTTTGGTGTGAGTTGAGCGCACTGAGCGTCGGTATCGCTACACCCTTGTTCCTTAACAACCCTTTGGACCTTTATTACAGAAAAATAGAATCAATTAATTTAATAAAATATAAAATATAAGTGCTTACTTACGATAATACTATCGGTGGAACACAAAATCTTCTTCTTCTTGATAGTAGGTGCAGTTTGCATGAAGGGTTAGTCCTCGCCATGACTGAACTGACGACAAAATGGCCGATGTGTTGATATGGCGTCAGGTGACGCTGTGACGTCACAGGTGAGGGACGCTTTGCGCATTACTCCCTCGTACTTAAAAAGTACTACAGGTACTTTTTGGTTTTATTTTTGAATATGGCAGAAGTTGGACAGCTTTTCAAATCATTATAAGGGAGTGAGTTCCATAGACTAGGTCCCTTTATTTACATAGAGTGTTTACATAGATTAAGTTTGACTCTGGGGATATCAAAGAGATATTTATGTCTGGTGGGGACGTGGCCATGTGTTCTATTACATCTGTCCAGGAAGAGTTTCAGAACAGGGTTTGCAGTTAGAAAAAGGGCTTTATAAACGTAATTTACACAGGAGAATGTATGGAGTGAATTTGTTTAGCATGTTTAAGGATTTGAACAAGGGAGCTGTGTGTTGTCTGAAGGTAGAGTTAGTTATTGTCCTGATAGCAGATTTTTACTGGATGATGATGGGCTTGAGGTAGTTTGCAGAGGTTGAACCCCAAGCACAAACGCCATAAGAATGATAGGGATAGATAAGTGCATAATAGAGTGAGAGGAGAGCAGAGTAGGGTACATAATATCTGATCTTAAACAGTATACCAACTGTTTTAGAAACCTTTTTAGTTATGTGTTGTATATGGGTGCGGAAGTTGAGTCTCTTGTCTAAGTATAGGCTAAGAAACTTTCCATCATTTTTATTGCTAATGTTTACATTATCTATCTGAAGCTGAATTGCATTTGTTGATTTGTTTCCAAATAAGATATAGTAGGTCTTTTCTATGTTTTGTGTGAGGTTTGTTGGTTGACATCCACAAGTTGACTTTTTTTAATTAATTGTTTACAACATTATTTAACAGGAGTGGGTTGGGGTCAGAGTAGATGAGTAGTATCATCAGCCAACAATATAGGTTTAAGTATGTTAGAGACATTAGGGAGATCATTGATGTATATAAGAAACAGGAGGGTCCTAGGATGCTGCTCTGTGGCACCTTTACGGTAATTAAGTGGTAGAGTGGGAGAGGTTATATCATTGATGGCTTCATATTGGTGTCTGTTACTAAGATAGGATCGGATATAGTTTAGGGCAAGGCCACGGATTCCATAATGGTGGAATTTAAGTAAGAGGTAGTTATGGTTAACAGTATCAAAGGCCTTTCTCAGGCCGATGAAGAGTTCAATTGGAAACTCACTTTTGTCAAGGGCTGAGAAGATTAAGTCAAGCAGACTAACAATAGCATCATTGGTACTCTTTTGGGAGCGGAAGCCAAACTGACAGGGACTTAGTATATTGAATTTTACAAGATTGGAGTAGAGCTGTTTGTAAAAAAAAAAAAAATAATTTTGATAATATAGGTAGATTCGATATGGGTCTGTAATTATTTATGTCTGCCGTGTTACCTCCTTTATGAACTGGCGTTACTCTTGCTTTTTTAAGGATATCAGGGAAGGTATGACACTCTAGGGATTTGTTGAACAGCAGTGCTATGGATGGTGCAAGGGCATGGGAGGCACGCCTGTGTACCATCGATGGTATTTCACTAATGTTCCCAGCTTTGGTTTTTAGCGAGTGAATGATGGACACAACATCTGTAGGGCTGACCGGAGAGAGGAGAAGAGAGTTTGGATAGCTGCGTGAAAGATATGTGGTAACATATGTCTGAGTCTCTGGGATTTTTCGGGCAAGGTTAGCACCAAACGATGAAAAGAAGCTATTAAATTCAGTTGCTGTTTCAAGATCTGTTGCAGGTGTATAACCATCCTTGGAGATTTTTATCTTATTATGTAAATGTTGTTTAGCTCCTAGGATGGTAGAGATGGCTCTCCATGTGCTTTTTATGTTGCCTTTTGCTTCTTTGAATCTATTCTCGTAATAGGAACGCTTTGCTCTTATTATACTGGTAAGCACTGATGAATACCTCTTAACTACTTCTTTTCCAACTAGGCCAATCCTAAGTTTTTTTTTCATATTCATGTTTCTTGTCGATTGCTTTAAGTATGCCATTAGTGAGCCAGGGATTATTTAACCTTTTTGCCAGTTACTTGCTTGGTGAGGAGAGGACAATAAGTATTGTAAAGGCTTTAAATTTTGGAAAGAGGCTAGTTAACGAATTATTATCCTGTGTATTGATAAATTTAGATTCCCAGTTTACATTGTGGAGGGCATTTGTGAGATTGCCTATTGCCGTTTCACATTGTAACCTAAAGGTAATTTTCTTGTTACCTGGTGGTGTTATGGCCATGTTCGCTACAAGGAAGGTAGGATAGTGGTCAGTTGTTCTGTCAGTGATTATACTTGATGTAAGAGGAGCTGTTATGTTGGTCCATCAGTGATCCAGGGTAGTCGCAGATGTTTGAGTGACTCGGGTGGGCCTGGTGATTGCGGGGATGAGCATACAGGAATTCATGCTGTTGAGGAAACAGTCTACTTGAGGGTTATTTTGTAGCCCTAGGTCAATATTGAAATCACCTCTGAGAACTATGTGATTTTTGTTGAGATTATTGTTTATGATAAGGTTCCTCAAGTTGTTATTGTATTTGTGTCTAGCTTCAGACACAAGCATGTTACAGTTATGTCTTAAAGAGTTGAGAGCAATTAAGGATGATAAAGAGTCACTTACAACTAATGTATCAAGTTTGGATACTTGTACACATTTCAGTGCAAGGAGCAAGGCAAATAGTTCAGTCTGAAGGGTAGAGGCCCAGTTGTTTATACGGACTCCCCACTCAAAATATAAGTCATATCCTATTGCCAGGACAACTGCACTTCCAGCTGCACCCGTTAGGCGCTGTAGGAAACCTTCAGTGTATATGATTTGAGAGAGAGAATGCTCTGTGGACAGAGCATCAATATGGCTTAAGACGTTGAGCTTTGCCTCAAGACAAAGCTGGGACTGATCTCTAATTTGCTCCTTTGATGGAAAGGGAGGGATTAAAATTGAAAAGGGTGTAATTTCCTACAGTGCAGGAAAGTGCTATTGTTGTCTCTCTTGGTACAAATTATAAATCTGATACTTTCTGAGTTCAGTTCCAATTTTATTTATCTATTTGAAACAATGTTTACATTCAATAAAGAAATTCTGGAGGGCTTCTGTGCAACGGTTAGGATGAGCTAGCCTAAGCATTTTTATACCAATTTGACAGTTATTTTCAGTAACACGATAAACAACGCTCGGAATATTAAGTTCCTTTCTCATATTAAGTATCTTTGTGGTACGAAGGCACCCAAGGATTATCCTCAAGGCTTCGTTCTGCAATTTTTCAAGCCCTCCAAGCTTTCTTTCAGGATGCCTTAAAGTTAGTTTAGTTCATTTATTATGCACCCCATACCCATCTTGTGGGCGGTAGTGGAAAGGGTTGCAGAGGCACATAATGGGCTCAGGGACTGAACCCAACAATTCATTTAGCTAAGCAAGTTACAATCTTGATGAGCTAGTTACAAAATTCAGTATAAGTCGTCACATCAACAATAGGTTCGAGATCGATCACAAGTACAGTTTCTAAATTAAGCAACTGACATATGTGGAGAGCTAGTGTCACAATTGATATGTTTGTCCTGCACACCGCTCCCCATCCAGTGGGCAGCGGTGGATAGGTTACAATCACTTAGTTACTACTTACAGTTAGCAAACTGGGGATATTTGGCTAAAATTTCTGGTACCAGATCATTTTGAATGAAATATTGACACATCGTTGGTACATTGGTTATAGAATTGTCTCTGAATTCACTATCACATAGTGACGAAGGGGTGTGCAAATAATTTTGTTGACAGTTAACATTTGGTCAGGTCTACATCGGCAGATAATGAGAATTCCCAGAAATACTTGTAACCGAGTCTAAGCCGAGCAGTAGTAACATCTAGAAGTCTGCTGATTTTATTGGATGAACCATAGATGTGTGGCTCCTTTTGCATAATAGTATTGAACGAAAGTTAATCTCCCCAAACACTTTCGCGTTTTGGGCAAGTTACCCCTCCACTCTCTCCATTTTTGTTTGGACATTCCCTGGTAGTGCGCGGAAATACTGAAAAGTGTATACTCTTTTCAACTTTGTCACCTTAATTCTCGTCCTATGTCTTTCATTTTGGTATCAATGCGTTCGCAATAGAATTCCCAACAGAACTATGTGCATATAATGTCAAAGACAGCAGCGCGCTCCACCCGCCGACAAGATGAATGTAGGCCAAGGGTACCAGAAAAAGAAAGCTGAGCCACCCTCAGGCAACTCTCATTACATTAGAGAACGTGATAATACTGAAAAGTGTATACCCTTTTCAACTTTGTTACCTCAATTCTCATCCTAGTTTTTTCAATTTGGCATCAATGTGTTCGCAATAGAATTCTCTACAGGACTAAAGGCATATAAACTCCAAAAGCCCGGCTTACCATCCGCAACAAACAGAGTAAGCGAGAGTGTGTTACCAGGGAGCGCACAAGAGCGATAAAATGTATACACTCTTTTCATTTTGGTCACCCCAATTGTCATCCTAGGTCTTTCATTTTGGTATCAATGTGTTAGCAATAGAATTATCTACAGGTTTAAATGCATATAAACTCCAAAAGCAAGGTGTACCATCCGCACAAAACAGAGAAAGTGAGAGAAAGTAACCCGGGAGCACTCTAGTGCAATGTAATGTGAACACTCTTTTCACTTTGGTTACCTCAATTCTCGTCATATGTCTTTCATTTTGGTATCAATGTGTTCGCAATTGTATCTGCTGGCATTTTACCCTTTGCTTGGATCTGAAGGGTTTTAGGCTCACCACGCTGCAATCTGATAGTACCACACGTGTATATACCTATCTTCAAGCAGCAATTCACTCATTCAAACCGACTTATAATAGTTATCCATATATAAATGGTAATCTTTGTTCTACCTGTTAACCTGTCATATGAAGAAAGATTGTCAAAGCTTATATTACATTCTCTAGAAAAGCAAAGAATTAGGAGTGACATATGGTAGAGGTGCACAATGGGATGAATGGACATAACAAAGGGGACATTAATGGGGTATTAAAAGTAGCAACACAAGACAGAACTCGAAACAAAGTGTAAAAATTGGAAAAATTTAGATTTAGGAAAGAACTGCATGAGTAAATACACTGGGTTTGTACCTTAAGGTTCATGTATGCAATATTACAGAGTTCCAGTTAACTCCCATGCATGCAATTAATTTATGTTATGTTTATGTTTTTTATGTTAAAATGTTTTTGTTGATTTGTTTGTATATTTTCATAAGTAAAGCATGCTTACCGTCTTATTCCAAGTTTTATGATAACTTTACAAGGTTTAAAACATAAAGTTCAATATATATTCTGGTTTTCACACAGGAATTATACGTTAATATAACATCATAATAACGTAATGATGTCGTGTAAATAACGTTATACTGACGTCATATAAATGTTATATTTATGTTATAAGAACGTAAATTGGATAGCTTTACAGAAAGTAAACAAAAAAAACTAAATGTTGACTGAAAATTATTTATTCTTAAATATAAAGCATGAAAACATTATAATACCATAGCATTCACTATTATTTTTAAATTTTTACATAAATCTTAAAAAACTGTGTCTCAAGAATATATGTTTTTAGTTATATCCTTTGGTTTTAAGAACATCAGATATACGTATTTATGTCAAAAGTTACAGTATTACCTTTGTGGAACCATTTAAAAACGTCCACAAACGTTCTGTGTTTGCTGGGATTAAGCATAAAAATGAACTCACTGTAGATCTTAAATATGATAAAGAAAATGGAATTTTTCTGGATGATGACGGTATAGTCTATTTCCCAGAAGTAAACAATGAAAATATTAATTCACAAATAATTAGAGTAAAAAGTAATCAGGTTCCATTATTTAGCCACCGTCCACAATTTATTTCACAAAAGAGAAAGAATGAAGATAATACTGAAATTCCTCCGAAAAGGCAGGAATCTTTATAATAAAGCTGATTATAACTGAAATAGTTTATCCGGATTCCATCTTTCGATATTAAATTTATCACACTCCAAATTTTGAAAAAAATAAAGTCCATTTTCCCCTTCAACTATTTTTGTTGATATTGTAAACAACATTTGGTTGTACATGTCGCTAATATATTGACCTCTAAATTTTACAATAAACATTATATGGCATAAACTATTGTAAATGTTTTTGTTGAGGGACAGAATAGGACTATTTATCAGAATGTTAATTTTATCTTGACTCTTACAAATATACTTAAATGTTTGTATATTTTTGTTTTGAAACATTTTAAAAAAATTCACATCATCTCTAGTTACTACTTTTAAAGATATAACACTAAAAATGTTATAAATATTGTAAAAATAATACATAGAAATACAATAAAGACTTAAAACATAAATGAAATATTTTAAAATAACGTTATTAATATTACTACTATTATCAACCAACATTTTCATTACATTTACAAAATATAATTTAATTATATTATCCTCTTCAAACATGAGGTAGCTATTTACAATCTTATTAAATCTCTTACTACTGAAGTTATTGATTTCTAAAAGATTATTAACATCAACATCATTTAGACTGATACTACTACTGATGCTACTACTGATGCTACTATCACTATTATTAGATTCTTCCTGGTTTATAGGTCGAAATACTTCATTAACATATATAGAAAGGGGAGGTGGCGTTGTTGGCTGTTTGTCATCTGATTGTCTTTCCATTTCTTCAATGTACTTTATTAATTCGTAGTCACAGGGGTATGTTTCCTGGCACGTGAGTCGATCTATAGTCACAGGGATATATTTATATTCCCTGGCCTGTGGGTATAGTAGTCACAGGGGAATTTTGGGGATTCCCTGGCGACGCAGTTATCGTAGTCAAGAGGGGTAGTGGGGTTGGGTGTTGGACCATGCACAGCGTGTGGCTCTAAGGAGATCAATGTGTTAAAGGTCAAATCAAGTCGAGAGAGAGAGAGAGAGAGAGAGAGAGATTAAGTATTAACCACATACGTAATATATAATATACCTGGATGAGCAATAGGTTGCCGGGGGTCAATTAAATCATGATAATCAGGTGGAACCACATTAGGTATAACCTCACCTGGGTTCCTAAATTGTCCACGTGTATCTAGTCGAACTATATGACCTGGTTGAGTGAGCATAGTTAAACCAAAATACCACCCCTCAGTTACTCCCAAGGGATTAAGGGTAGTAAGTTCATGCCAAATACTCTCTGAGTAATAGCTGAATACAATTGGATGGCCCCAAATAGCATTAGATAGTCGACGATCGTCAGTCGTCTCATAAAAATGCTTGTCTTCATATCCAGGACTAACCGCTAATCGATAGATATATAGGGGATAAGTTTCTTGCCGGCGCCTATAATGATTAATCAATTTTGTCTTATGAACCACAGGCCAGTCATCTCCTCGTTCATCATGTCTCAAACGCCATAGTTTTTGGTGTGGATCAGCTTTAATGTGACGATTCATCCAATCACAGGCATTTACCTTTGCTATTGCCGGTTGATCTATAATAAATTCAACATCACTTTTTAATGTTGATTTGGCTTTAGACATCAGGGGTTGGAAAAGGGGTTCGAGTTCATAGTAAGTGTGCATTTGTAAAGGTTTGCCACCATTCTCTAGTGTATAGTAAGCCAAATCAACTCGATGAGGGTCCATTGTGTTATGACCAATTTTCACACAGGCATTACTAATCAAATTTTTTTCACGAAACAGGCCAACTAATGAAGGAATTAAAACCTCAACGTAACCACTGAAATAGTCACATGAGCAACCATATCCTTCTACATATTTATTAATTTCATTGTAATTATTTTCATTTAACGCGTCGTACACGCAAGGTGCTTTGGTATCAGATGGAACATTTGTTCTATATAAAGCGTTAGTAGTCGTGGTGGTGGTGGTTATGTCTAGAGAGGAAGAATTATTATTAAGGTGAACATGGATACAAGAAGGTTCCATTCCTTCTATATTCGGTACTGTTTCAGGAATAGAACATTCTACACATATGCCTTCTTTGACTGGATTAAATTTAGATATGTCTACAATATTCAGATCATGAATCCATCCAACTTTTTGGCATCCATTATCTATAGTAAGTTTGGACGTGGATTGATCACAATGTTTTCCACTAAATAATCCATGAGTTGTACATTCACACGTGAAATTGTAATCTTGCCATATTAATTTACCTAATGTGGTTGAACATACTGGAACTGTAGGTATTTTTAGGGGATTAGTAGGAGATATTTCAAACCAATATCCATCCTGCCAGGAGGCACTAGCTGGTAATATTTCATTACCTTCTTTAGAATATAAAGGATAAGGTAAAAATATACAACACTGATTTAGTTTCATACCTTCCCACACTTTACAGGCTTGATGATGATTGTCATCCTGATGATGTCCATATGTTGATAAAATTAATAATGGATTATTATCTAATGCATCATCATCGCTTTCAGCCTGATCAATATACCATTCTAATGACGATATATTTTTTTGTCTTGTTATACCATAGTGAAATAACTTTCTTTTTCTTTGTATCGCCTCACCTCCTATAATTATTGTACATATAAATAAGTAAATTATTATAAGAAAATAAATAATAGTAATCATTTTTATTTATTTCCTTTCATTGTCATATAATGTTCACGTGGTGAATCATAAATAGAATTCTCATTCATATATATAGTGGCTGAAGGCAGAGGATAAAAAGAAGGTGAAGAAGAAAAAGAAGAGGAAAAAGAAGAAGAAGGAGGGGGAGGAGGAGGATAGGGGGGAAGATTAGGGGGTAAAGGAGGATAGGGGGGAAGATTAGGGGGTAATGAAAAGGATGACATTATTAATGGGGTGGATTCTGGTTGTGTATTACTACTAGTTGTTAAAGTCATAGTGTTAACTGGAGTTTTAGTTGTAGTTGTAGTAGTAGTAGTAGTAGTAGTAGTAGTAGTAGTAGTAGTAGTAGCAGCATTACAATAGTGTTTATAACAATAATGACATAAGCATATTGAAAAAATTATATATATAATTAATATGGATATAAGGCATATACATAAAATAATAAAATATTGATTTATTATTGACAAATAATACACATCGATTAAATGCATGTGTGTATTGGGATTATTATTGTTCTCAATTATTTTTTTCAGGAAATTAGTAGATTGATGTGTATTTATTAGTATCTTATTTAGATGTGAAAATACCGTATTATAATTATAAAATAATCTTAATCCATCAGATGATGTTTCTGAAAAATTTGAAAAGGCATAGCATGCTCTATTCAATTCTAATAAACTAACACCTGGATATAATATATGTTGTTGATATAAGCGATGACTAATATTACCACCACATAATATGTTTAATTTTAAGATATTATTAATAGAATAAATCCAAATTCCAGGTACAATAGGTATAAATATAGGATTGAATTTTTGTGTTAATTTATAATTACATAATTCTAAAATAGCCTCATCAGATTGATTAAAAGCAGCACTAATACAATTGTGAGATTTGTGTGAATTTAAATTAAAATATGAAAAACTAATGATGACTAAGGTACTATTAATAACATCAAAGTTTTCCTTTGACATTACCATATACCAATATTCACTTTCAATTTGTAATACCATTAAGTACTTGTTATCTTCAACTTCTAAAGATGCACTCCATTTTTCGTTAACATTTGTATAAACTGGTATTACTGAATACAAAAATCCATGATTAGGTGGATTATTGGTGGTAACTATGGGAAAATAAACTACTAATATAAACCTGTTATCAGTATAATATACTGACACCCGGCAGAGTTTATAATAAATTGACATTAAATCATCAATTGATGAATCATTAAAGATCAATTTTTTTCGATTTCGAATCTGAATTAAGTCCTTTTCAAATGGTAAACGATTGAAAATATATCTTGAGAGTATTCCCGTAGAATACATTAAATCTAATTCTACTTCTGTGTGTTCAATGTCTGATATAATTGTATTTATGGTACTATGTATAAAACTGATATATACACACAATTCTCTACGATTTAATTCTGTTTGGTTAATTGAATTTAACATTTCAATTGTTTCCTTGAAAAAAATAATTTGTTCAGAAATAATTTCTTTATGTGGATATTTCCATACAAAATGATCATTGGATATTATTGTATCAGAATTTTTTAAAAATTTATATTTTTTTATAAGTTCTTGTTGTCGATTAATAATTCGAATAAGTTTATAAATTCCATTAAATGTTTCAAAAGGACATTTTTGCTTACAACTATTCAAAAGAGTTAAAAATTGATTGAAAATGTTTTCATAAATTGTAAAGTTGAAACTATAGAACAATCTTTCCTGTGAATCTACTAACAGTGTTTTATACTGGCGGGCAAAAACAACACCAGGTTTGATAATAACTTCAAGTTCATTACTATCCACACTCCCTGATGCTATTAAAATTATTATGAATGTTAACATTTTTTTAAACATAATTTTAAGTTTTTTTTTACATAAAAAAATGGATACGAATTTTAACTGGCATAAAAAACCATCAAATGTTTTTGTAGCCTCTCCACCTAGTTCACAAATCGTATTTCAGTATAAAGACGAAGATGATGTCCATAAAAAAACATGTACACTTTCAATTAAAGAAATACTCAACACTCCTGGAGGGGATGTAATTATAACTTGGGCCAATCGTAAATACATTAGTGACCTATTCAAACTAAAATTAAATTCATTAACTTCTTTGGAATCAACTTTTACGGAGCACAAACAAAAGGAAGAAGATACACGTATTGTGGGATGTCTTCCAGTGGTTCTTCTAGATATATCTACAACAGAAAATAATCTTATTCTAGATCCCCGTAGATTAACTAATTGGTTTATTCAAATCATAAGTCGAGTGATCCCCATTGAAACTATCCTTCCACCAGAATTGGTCAGGGAAGTTAACATGACGTTTTATATACGTGATACTAACATTTTTCTTCCTAGACATGGTGTGATGACTAACATTCCAGATCTTATATTTTCCGCTCTCAATACACTGGAAACTGAAAATATATGGGAATTAGGCGATAATGGAGAAAAATTAAGCCATGAATTGCTATCAATATCATGTATATTTAAACTCTTGATTCCCAAATTACAAAGTATATTTATTTCTTCACACAGAAAAAGAAATATTTCTGGTAAGATAAAAAGTGGAAAATTCAAAATGTCTCCTGAATTCCAAAAAATACTTCATGAAAATAATTTATTAAATAAAATTGAAAAGTGGTCAGAAAATTCTCTTAAATTTATATCTGACAAACTTCGTGAATATTCCGTATTTTTTCTAAATAAACTGGGCGATGTAAATGATACAAATATATGGGCAGTTAAAGAATTTATAAATGTTGCTCAAAAATCTGAAACCATCCCAATCTATTTTAATGAAAATATTACTTTCCGCATTATGATTCATGCCATTGGTGAAATATTTCATTCTCTCTTTACAGATATATTGCCAAACGAGTCAATGGAATCAGCAATTCATGGCGCACTATATCACATGATTTATCTCCATGATTTAAAAATATTGGATACTTTTAAAAAATATTTATATATTCCTATTTTATATCGCCTAATATATTCTTGCTATAAAATTAATTCACCATTCATAAAACCATCACTTGCATATTTATCTGAGAACCATAATGATATATATCACAGTCTATTAGAATATCAAAATAAAAATCCTTTATGGCAAGGAAATGAGAACACTGACCTGATCGCGTGGATGGAGATCAACTGTGAATCAAGTGTGGATCGGCTCTGTCTCATTGCCTCACAGAGCGAGAAATATCTGAATGATGAAAAGTTTATGGATGCTTTATATTGGACAGTTTATGACATACGAGGACAAGCTTTAGACTATTATATAATTTTCCTCCTAATTGTATATAAAAATAGCTTATCCCTTAAAAATATAAAGTTAGGCAATACCATGAGCAAAGAAAATAAAACACTAAACTGTAAAAATCTAGTATCTCCTTTTTTCCGTATATTTGTATGTTTTTATGATTATATACAAAATATTCCACCTCATCTCATTACGGTGGATATATTAAATAGTTCCGAATTTGGAGAATTACCACAGTACCGTCACATTATCATTACAGCATTAAGCGACTTTTTTAAGGGAAACGAAGATATATTTTCGTCACTATTAAAAGATTAAAACCCAAATTTTAAAAATAATTCACAAGCACAAAAATATTGGGATGACATTAACAACCCATACCCACAGTTTCACTGTAAAAAAAACAAACACTCTGGTATAATATATAAAAAAAAAAAATCTGTTATGGTAAGGAAATGAGAACACTGACCTGGTCGCGTGTGGAGAGCAACTGTGAAGAATGTGTGGAGGGGCTCTGTCTTGTATATAGCCTGACAGGAAACTGTTATCATCTCATTGAATCCCGTTTTCTATTTGAGTCCTCCTCTCTCTCTCTCTCTCTCTCTCTCTCTCTCTCTCTCTCTCTCTCTCTCATTCACTCTCTCTTTCGATTAAATGAAAACGGGATTTACATAATAGATATTTTGCATGTATATGGATTAAAGTTTAACTTGTTTAAATTGTTATAAAAAACTTGTTCTCCGTTAACTTCATTACTTTCATTTTGAGACTCCTTCCAATGATCTGGTGGTATATATGCCAGATAATATTGAACTTCATACATATGAGTATCAGTTTTTATAATATCATTAAATTTTTGTAATAGGGAAAAATGAAGTTCTATCGCTTCTTCCTTAGACATTTTACTAACATTACAATTTAAGTGTTTCATATTTCTTACTTCATCTAAATATTTGGCAAAATTTTCTGGTGTATATATTGGAGATTTTTCAACACAAAAACCTACTTTATAAATATTTTCACATGTTACTCTCATTATTTTACTTAATTTTCCAATTTCATCAATAAGATTATTTCTAAGAGCATTTTGCCACTCATTATCTTTTTGTACAGTTAAAAATGTCCATAAATTAGTTAGTAATTTCATATAAATGAATATATTTTTATTTTCACTGTTTCTAGAAACTGATTTATTAATTTTTTCAGTGTATTGTGCACAATAATTTGAAAGAATACCATTATCTGAAACATGAGCTGGATTTATCTTCCATTTAAGATTTCTACCGATTCCTCCCAGGCCAACAATGTCATATATTTTTCGGATAATGAGCAAATCTCCACAAAACGACGTGGGAAAATGATAGGAGCCATCAGCTTGATAACATGAACCACGTGAACTGGGTTCATAATTGGTATTTATAATTATATACATTGATAATGTAATATACTGGTGAATTAACAATCTTAATGGTAAAGTTTTACAATTTACAAATGTAAAGAATTTCTTGTTAAATGTAATGTGATTTATATTTTCAGATACTATTACCTTATATTTACACTCTTTTACCACATCATTCATCGTGATAGAATATTTAAATGGAAAAATATACGTTTGTTATATCCAATATCCGAAGATGATCTCCTTCTAGTGTCTGGGCCTGGTGAGGTTCCCCGTGTTCGTTGACGGGTGTTGGTTCGGTTTGACTTTGATTTTTGGGGAGTTGTTTGATTTAGCTTTGATTTTTTGGGAGTTGTTCGATTTAGCTTTGATTTTTGGGGAGTTGTTCGATTTAGCTTTGATTTTTTGGGAGTTGTTCGATTTAGCTTTGATTTTTTTGTCTTTGGAGTAGAAGTTGAAGTTGAGGGGTTATTCAAGTCTTCCAGTTCCACTGAAGTATCCGAATCATCATCATCCTGTGTCGTGCTGGATCGATTTAGTTTTGATTTTTTTGTCTTTGGAGTAGAAGTTGAAGTTGAGGGGTTATTCAAGTCTTCCAGTTCCACTGAAGTATCCGAATCATCATCATCCTGTGTCGTGCTGGATCGATTTAGTTTTGATTTTTTTGTCTTTGGAGTAGAAGTTGAAGTTGAGGGGTTATTCAAGTCTTCCAGTTCCACTGAAGTATCCGAATCATTTTCCTCCATCTCTTCTGTATCACTTAAAACTGGATTTTGATTTGACATAATTGTATCTATTTTTTTATAATATATTAAAATTTTATTTCTATGTTATACAGATACATTTTTAGGAGGAAGAAAGGGAATGGGGTGGGTTACTTCAAATAGTATTGGCAGCTGGAAGTCAGTCTCCTAAGGTATCAAACAAATATATGTACAAATAATAAAAACAAAATAATGTGATTAAAATTATAAGAATAAGAAATATGGTATACTGAAATATATTTAATTTAGATTTTTTGTTTTCTTTTTCAATATGATGAAAACGGTTCAAGATATAATGATTTCGGTTTGAAGTAAAAGTTTTGGGTGATGAATAGTCACCATTTCGATGCCAATATATTTCAAGAGGAAATGTATTTGACATTCCCCAATTAGGTTCTAAGAGGGACTCATGTACAATATTTGATATTGTTAATATAAATCCATTTTTCTTGCCATATTGAATAAATGCTAATGTTAAGGCCGCTACAAAAGCAGATTCCTTTTGAGTAAAAGATTGAATATATTTATGTTTTTTTCTTAAAAATAGAAAGGAAATGTATTTTAGGAACCAAGTGTAATTTTTGAATATCAAAGTCAATTAAATTATTAATTAAAGGTTGGCCTTCATCATCAACTAATTCATAAGGTATTTCATCAAGTTCATTCATTTTTTTTTATTTCTCTAGTTATAGTATATATATATATATATATATATATATGCATGTTTTTATTACATTGTAACTATGGAATTTGTAAAAAAAAAAAAAGAACTTTATAAACTTTTGGAACCAGGAACTGATATTACAGCTTTTCTCTGGAAAATGATCCAACATACTTCAATTCAGAATCAATTAGATTCAACACATGATATGTACAAATTAACTACTACTACTATTACTACTACTACCACCACCACCACTACTAATAGTGCTCCTACTACTACTACTACTACTACTATAATGCCATATTTTACCTATCCTATTAATCAAACATCATCCAATTCGGTATATTCAGGATTAATAGATGATTGTAAAAATATTAGTGATAGTTTATACTTTGTACAACATAAATTGCTTGAATGTCCTCTTATCCCAAATATTGTCGATCCCATTTTCAAACGTGATATTGCTCTTTATGAAAATAACTCACTAATAGGCATAAACAACCTCATTGACTTGCGAATGGCACGAGTATGGTGTGAATACCTAATGACAGATAAAATCAAACGATACGGAACCTGTCATAATCATCCGATCTTCAACAATTGTCCCGGGTGGTTAATTGATGCTGTTCATCTACAGATTGCCAACCCCAATATCTCTCTAATATTT